>NC_056731.1:992015039-992127539 GCF_019279795.1 Protopterus annectens | reverse complement strand
TATATATATATATATATATATATATAATATGAAATATTGTACAGAATTACTAAGTATTCAAAAGTAATGCAAGCAAGGCAGGCAGTCTGTTTCCAGTCAAAAATCCTTTATTAATTACACAGACAAGTGAGCCAAGTAAAACAAAATTAATAGAGTAATAGCTTCCTCACAAGCTTTCTATATATATATATATATATATATATATATATATATATATATATATATATATATACACACACACTTTTTGGTCCTGTCCTACCTAGTAGCTGTCATAATAATATAACCCTTATTTACTTTAAATAAAATTTATAATGATGTGGTACCTCTTTTTTAACCAGATTATTAAGTCTGCGATTTTATCCAAGAATTTGTTTTACAGCACAATAAGCCATTCCCTTGCCTGATAAAAAGTATATATATATTTAGAAAGCTTGTGAGGAAACTATTACTCTGTTAATTTTGTTTTACTTGGCTTGCTTGTCTGTGTACTTAATAATGGATTTTCGACTGGAAACAGACTGTCTGCCTTGTTTGGATTACTTTTGAATACTTAGTAATTCTGTACAATATTTCATATTATATATATATATAATTTTTTTTTTTTGTTACTTAAGATGCGTTTAAGTTCACTACTTCTACTACTATTGTCTGATCTGATTAATATACAGTGATTTAGTAGAGATATATGGACTGAAAATCTTCCACACAGAGAAGTTTCTTACACTGTTTTGATCTTCTCTTGTGACAGATGGCTCCTTTTCTCTGATAACAGATAAATATAACAGACAATTAAATATTACGGGGCCTTGAAATTTAAATATGTTCTTGACTGGCTCCAGCCTTTCTAATGGACAGTTTTGGTCTATGTGTTTGATTATGACCTGTGACCAAAGATAGCCGGTGACTTCCTGCTGCCTAAACCCCTCTTTGATCACACACTTCTCACTCACTCTTCTTCAATTAATTAAAAACAAGTGGCATATGATAAAGCAGCCACATATATATTATTTATAAACATTAGAATCTCTACAATGGCCTCACACTGGGCAAAAGACTCTATAAGGACATGAAGTCTGACTTTCAAGCTGCATGCAGGCCTTTATGACAGACCCAAACCATATTGCTGAAATAGTTTTGATTGTTTACATCATATTAAATAAGGCTTTAATGACTAATGCAGACAATTGTTTTGAGTTTTCAGAGATGCCATTCTTTATCTTAGTTTGCCTGATTTTTTGCTTAATTTCTGAACTATTCATGTTTTGCCAAATCAGTATGTTTTCTAGAATAGTTTGCATACAGCAGAGTTCAGGAGATGAACTTAAAGTTCTCATTTTGTATTCAAAACCTCACACTGTTGCTATCATCCATCCTTACTTTCAAAAATGTAATCATCTCTTCATATGTTTTCCTACACATTAAAGAAATGCATGTACCAGTTTCAGCGGTTAAATATTATTGCCATAAAACGATAATTTTAGAGGCATAATCTCATCCTTGAGCAATCCATGTGCCTTTCTGTGTTGTAGGTGTATCTAGGCATTAATTTAGACAGTTTTTACCTCTGTAACCTAGAAGGAATGAAAGGGGGAGGGTGTCTGAACATTTGAGTACAAACAACATCCCTGGCTACACCCCTGTTAGTGATATATTTAAGGAACATGAAAATACAGATGCAGTGGTTCATATGCCTCAAAAGTTCTTTCTCCTAAAACTGAACTTAAAACTGAAAATAAATTTATTCTTTCTCCTTGTTTAACACTTGCAATACAATCAAAGCTTTGCAGTGAAGAGCTATGCTAAATTCATTACATATCTCACAGCAAAAGGCTCTCTAGTTTGATCCCCGGCTGCGGTGCCTTCTGTGCAGAGTCTGCATGTCCTCCCTGTGGTCGTGTGGGTTTTCTCCGGGTGCTCCGGTTTCCTCCCACATCCCAAAGACATGCTGTAGGTGGATTGGACACTCCAAATTGGCCCTAGGTGTGAGTGCATGCGTGTGTGCCTTCTGTGGAACTGGCAACTCGACACCGTCAAACTCCACTGCCAATCATGAGCAGACAGATGATCAGCTGTGGCAACCCCTAACCGGGAAAAGCTGAAAGAAGAAGAAGATTAATCCGTATACATGATCAGAAGGCAAATAGGGTCAGATTTGATTGACATAATACATTCTTATTTTCAAAGTAAAAATGAAGCTTCTATGACAGTTTCTAAAAAGGAAATATAGCTACTTCTCTTTGTAGATGAGCACTTAATTTTTATAGCATTGAATATTGTTTAGAAAATATACTTAGAAAAGAGAAAATGCATAAATTTATACATAGTGGGTACGTTATTTGTTTCTGTTAACCAGACAAGTCAGCTCAGTAAATAGACTGTTGAGGGTTGATTGCTGAATACATTTATTGTATTAAACATAATATCAGATATGAGGCTATGATTCCAAATCATAACTGTAGTTTATTATGAAAAAAAAATAATTTCACTCAGAATATTCAGTGCATTAAATACTATAGATTGACACTTACCTATCAGCGCTGAGGACTGTTAATGTAAACACAGAAACACCCACTGATGTTAACTGTATAAAAGAAATCACTTTACAGCCAGATCGTCCAAAAAGCCATGTATCAGCAATGTAGCGTGTTACATCAACTGGAACACAAGTCAACAAAAGTAGTAAGTCCCCAATGGCCAGGCTTGCTATAAAAATGTTTGGAACTGTCTGCATTGACTTAATTGTGAAAAATATTTTAATAAGTATTGCATTCCCGAGGATGCCAACTACAATTATACTGGCATATGCAGCAGAAACTGTACATAAAACAGCTGGTCCAAGTAGAGTTTCCTCATCCCTTGTGTGGCTCAGTACACTGGCGGCTAAAATAGTTGACTGGTTATTGCTATCTTCAGCTGAAAATTCAGTAGAGTTCAGCTTTTGTAAGTATCTCTGAGACATTTTGCACAAAATAAAGACATACGATTAAGAGGTGGTTTAAATGCAGTTATTCAGGAAAAAAATCCTGGCATCAGTTATATCCAGATAAATTCCTAATTGGGATACATTTATAAACAGTTGATTAATAGAGATTCTTATAGCAGAAGCATGGGGGTAAACTGAAAACAACTACACATTGCAATTAAAAGAAGGCATGCAAATGAGTACACAAAAATGCAGCCCATGACATAAGAAGAATACAGGAGGAGGAGGAGAAACTGCTAATTGGTGTTTCTGCTGGGAGGGGACCTGAGGTCATGCTGTGAATAGTAGAAGACCTGCATTTCATGAATATTATTTGTAAAATTGTATATGTGAATTCAGCTGGAAATTAAAACTGTGTTCATTTATGTAAGTGTTTTAACACTTGACTGGACCTTTTATTATAATTAAAAAAGCAATATCACAGGTTTAAAAACATTACTGTGGAATTACAGTATTTTAATTAAAACATTTGTCGCCTGTTTTGCTCTTATTTTATTAGTAGACACATGCAAGTTGCTGGTTGTTTGGATGCCGACACATGCACACACACACACACACACACACACACACACACACACACACACACACACACACACACACACACACACACACACACACACACACACACACAAACTCACACACACACACCTTAGTACAATATATTATGCTCTTGCTATTTAAAGAATGCAGAGACATAGCTACTCACCAGAATGGAGAGCTTTTATGACAAGGTGAAGCATTTAAATCATTTTTTTTAAACTGGATATTAGTCACAAATATTTGTTAAGAATGAAAATACATAATTCTGTGTAACCATATGCAAAGTCTTGTGCAGTTCTATGAGATCTCACAGATTTAATTTTCAGCTTGCAGTCTTATTATTATCTCTCTTTTAATGGCAGCCAGTACAGGCCTATCAGATTGTTTCTACTCTTTTTTGACTGTGCCACACATACTGAGTCAGATTCCTGTAAGTTAATTTACATCATGTTCTCCTCTGACTAGACATTATATATGCTGACATTTTCATTCCATTATCCTAGGTTCAGGTTTTGGTTAGGATGTAACATTAAAACCGGATGATCAAGACTCCATGTGGGAGACTCATGGCTGGTTTTAGGCACCAGCAAACCCTATGGTTACAAAGTAAACATGCTGATGTACCACTATCGGCATGATAAAATCTGTGATTTAATATAACTCTTAAAAGACAAAACAAATGAAGAGAATGTAGGATAAGTGCTTCCAGTAAAACCTTCTTCAGATCCTTTATTCACTCCCATCAAGGCAAAACTTTTAAACAGTGTTCAACCAATCATGCTGTTCAGAGGTGGTTCATCTTCCATGGCTGATGGAGACAGGTCCCTCTGGTGGTAGTCCTCCAAAGTTACAAGTAGCAGGAATAAGTTCTGTTTATTCCATTCCTATTTCTACTTTTTATGTTTATGCTCCATTCTTTCAGAATGAGTTTTAGGGCTACCATTCCACCAAGGCCCGGTGGTTTATTTGCTCTCAGTTCCATAATCCACTTGGTCTCTTCCACCTCTGTTCTGTTTTTCATGTCACCTCCCCTTGGGCTTTCATTCAGCTTCATTAGAGCTATACATTTGAAACTATGATTTTCTCCCGCCCTAATATGTTGATACAGGGCATTTGTAGCTACTTGATTTCTTATGCTGAAGGATGGCGTAAAATCTGTTCCTTAAAAGCCCTATTTGTTTTGCCTACATAGTAGGAAGAGCATGCCTCACAAATGGCTAAATATACAATACTCTTGCTGGTACATGTGGCATAACATTGAAAGGAATAACTCTTCTTGGTGATAGGGTGTTCAGATATATTATGTGTCCATATAAAAGGGCAGGCTTTGCAAAAAAAACATTTCCAGGTACCTTTACATTGGCTCCATGTAGTATATCTGCTAAGAGTAAGGCCATCATGTTGCCACAATAAGCGCTTCAGATTCTTCTTGTTCTGAAATGCAAAGGTAGGTTTATCCCCCACTATGTTTCGTAATTTCTCATCCAAAGTTAGAACTGGCCAAAGCTTCCTAACAGTATTACAAATTAATCCATTATCCATGCTCTAAGTCAGTGTGCACCTCAAATTAGTTGAAGGCCTATTATCTTGTGGTTGTCTGGTCTCTTTACGCTTCCTATTGGAATATAGGGAATACCCCTTCTGAGTTCTGAGTTGCATGGCGTCTTCTCTACTCAATCTGGTATCTTCTTCCTTATATCCTCTTCTCTTAAGGGGGTTCACAAGAGTTTATTTTTCTTTTCAGAAGATGTCATCTCTAGAACATAATTTGGAGATACATGTGACCTGATTTCCCACTAAATTCTGAAAGATGTGCCTTGCATGCATGCTGGTCTGATGTAGCAAATGGTTTTGCCATGTAGGTTTCCTGAAGATCATGGTTTCTATCCCTTTACCCAGGGTCAGGCAAAGTTTCACATCAAGAAACTCTATCTCCCTTTTGGAGAATTTTAAGTCAAATCTCAAAAAAAACTGGTTGTGTGAGAGAGAAATGTGACAAATTCCAGTAGACTAGTAGCATCTCCTTTCCATAGGAGAAAGAAATCGTCCACAAATCTCATGTAGAAAAGTATCTGATGTTTCCACAAGTTGCATACATCTGGATCCCATTCTTCCTCCCATAGTGCTAAGACTATATTCGAATAACTGTTGGCACATGGGGTGCCCATGGCAACCTCCCATTTTTGCCAATAGTGAGTGTCACCATATAGGAAGATGTTGCTCTCCAATACTAGTTCTAACAGAGTACGAAGGAGATTAACATCCAAAACTTCACTGCCAGCAAATCTCTTGAAGGCTTAAATTCCGTAATTATCCGGAATGACCATAAAAAGACTTTGCACATCCAGTGTGACTAATAATAATCCTTCTTCCTGGGTTCTCATTTCCATTTTCTCAAACAAGAGACCTAAGAAGTGTGCTGTGTCCTTCAGAACTGTGGTTACTGATGATCCCATGGTCCTGGGGACCCCAGCCCCAGGAAGTTTTCTTATTTTGATATTTTGCTATATGTTTGTCAAACCAATAAAAGCTGGTACATCAATCTTGCTTTCACATTGGCACAACCTCTCCTCCTTTAAAATACAAATGTATTTCTGATTGTAGTAACAGATCTGTCAAGTAGCAGGCATCATAATTTCATTAAATGTTTTACATCTGACAAAGTGCCCTTGATTTAGTTAAGTCCTCCATTTTCATTAGTAAAATTATCATACTGACTTTTGGCACCCACATTAACCATGACTAGATGGGACCCCCAATCATCTGGTGCTGCCCTCTGCAAAAAACAGCAGCTCTTTGTGCAGCTATGAACAGTGGGTGATTATGGAGAGTGTTTTCTACAGATGATTTTAAACTGGAGAGGTTTGCATATATACAATCCATGGGTAACCTCATTTGTGCAATGTGCAAATGCAAGACTTTTATATTAGCAGGATGAAAGACTTTTATACAGTTAAGCTATCAATTCAATTAGATAAACACACAATTACCATTCCAAAAAAGTTCCCAGCTTGGATGGGTTGAATCAGCCCTCTGCTTCCACCAAAGGGAAGAATAAAACTCTCTTAATGTAAAACAAAATTGTTTTGAGCTCAAGTGCAGTAACAAATGCTTTACAACAAAAGGAAGAACTCCTGCAGTATCAGGAATCCATAAAAATAAGTTCACAGACCCTGAGAAATGTTCCCAAATATAGAAAAATGTGCACAAATGTAGGAAAACATCTACAAACACAGAAAAACTTTTCAAAACTTAGAAATATTTTGGCAAACCCAGGAGAACTCTGGCAAACTAAGAGCAGCTTATGCAGTATCAGAGGAGGTTAGGAAATATCAGGATACTGTTGAAATGAACTAAGAGTAGTACAGTAACAAACTGATGGCATTTCTTTAATAAGTGCAGGATGCAAAACAGTGATAAATTCAAGCAAATCAGTAAATGCAGCACAGAAGTATTAAATAGCACTGAGATAGTCAGAGGAGGTACAAAAGCTACTTCTATTAGCTTTGGCGATCCAAGGATGGCTTTAGATGCAACCCAAGGGTCTTGTGGTCACAGGCATCCAGTCCAGGCATAGTTCCTCATAACTGAGCACAGACTCATGCAAATGTAAAGCAAATGTAAAGCTTTTATGCCACCAGAAAGACTTTTACACAGTTGAGCCCACAGGCCAATCAGATAAACACACAATAAACCTTCCACCAGTTACCAGTTCCCAACTCAAATTGGTTGAATCAGCCCTCTGCTCCCACCAGAGTACAGAATAAAACCTTCTTAATGTAAAACAAACTAGTTTTGAGCTCAACTGTAGTAACACATGCTTTAAAACAAAAGGCAGAACTAATAAGTTCATAAACCCTGAGAAATGTTCCACAATACAGAAAAATATGCACAAATGGAAAACTACAAACACAGAAAAACTTTGCAGCCACAGTTACAGGTATGCATTACTCCTGATGACTGCTAAACAGCAGTCACTGATCAGGTATGGCAGTGCTAGTGCTGAGCAACACATTGCCATTTTCTTAAATCAGTGTAAAACTAGTATTGCTAAGGCTTATGATTGTGTCTCTGTGTTGGGGGGAGGGGCTCGTGTCTAATAGTAATGAGATGGATACAGTTTCCCTCACTTTATATTACAAACATCATCAGCATCGGCTTTATGCTTGTGTGTGGGAGGATCTAGTTGCTCTGTATTAAGAGAAACAAGCTGGCCGTAATTTTTTTCACTTACCATTACAAGCATAAACCATATACATGGCAGGTGGCTATCTTTGGTGGTTTGGCAGGAAGAGGATGTGTGTGAAAGCAACTGCTCATTGCCACAGTAGCACTGTGAAAAGCATTGCCATTTTACAGTGCTTTGCTCTGGTTGAGTTCTTGGCTGTGTCTTTTTATGTGGAGTCTACAGCCCTTCTTGTGTGTGTGTGTGTGTGTGTGTGTGTGTGTGTGTGTGTGTGTGTGTGTGTGTGTGTGTGTGTGTGTGCACGAGCATGTATATCTATGTTTGCCCTGTCTCTCATAAAAAAATGATTTGCTGGTAAGTCATTTAGGATTACTGACAAATAACAATATCAGACATTAGAGTTTCATACTTCTTAGTTTCCAAAATGTATGTTGATGCAATACATGTTATTCTATTAACTTTTAAGTGAATTACAGTAATTGTTCTGGTTTCCTCCAGCATGGCAAATCATGTAGTAGATGAATTGGTATTCCTTCAGTTTCCATGACGATGCAGCTGCAGTGTGTGTGTGTTTGTGTGTGTGTGTGTGTGTGTGTGTGTGTGTGTGTGTGTGTGTGTGTGTGTGTGTGTGTGTGTGTGTGTGTGTGTGTGTGTGTGTGTGTGTGTGTGTGTGTGTGTGTGTGTGTGTGTGTGTGTGTGTGCATGTGTGTCTGTGCATTGTGTTTGTATAAAGATCACTGATTTGTAGTTGTGCCCACACACAATAATGCTATGTATCCCTTCTGTGTATAATTATCTTTCAAAAATAAGGTATAAAATATATCGCAGAACATAGAGACCTTTGTAGGTTCAAGAAGCTTGGTGGTACCCTCAGCCCAGACCGTATAAATGGATTTTGACAAGGAATCAGTGGTAGCCTCTGCTCTTAGCAGCCCTCATTCTAAAACCATAGCTACACAGAGATATGTTTAGAAGGTCACTGTATATTCTGTGGGTGGCTAGGGCTATTGTGGTCAGTACTTTAATTGTACATAGGATTGTTGTAAAGTATTGTCATTGCAACTAAATGTTACTCACTGACATATCTCTCTGTGAGATGAGCCAACAAGGAGTGATACATGGGCTTATTGAACTGTAAGAGCACAGTTCAGTCCACGCTTATGCTCCTAAAACATGAATTAAAAGGTTGCTTAGGATGGGCGGCATGATGGGCTGATATGTAGACTGCAAGTGTCCAGGGACTCTCAAATGCTAACACATGCCCTGGGAAGACTACCAGAACATTACCAGCTGGTGGGGGTAGGGGTGGGGGATTATCTAGTGTCTGTGACTTCATAATTAGATTGCTAAAATAAATGTTGGTGGACTCTGCTAAACCTTGCTTTGAAGAAGCCACTCACAGATGTTCCAGCCTAAGAAAGACCACATCCACTTGGGTGGTACATGCGTGATACATCTGTAACTTCATTATTCTGTAGTAAAGAGCAATACCTGTTGACATAACATGATCTTTCTTGATGAACTGGTTAATACTTCAGACGGTTCTTCTGTAAAGTGCACCTCCCCACCACCACCATTCTTACTGCCCCTCTTATATGCCTAGGTGGGATAAGATTTGGTATAATTTTCTTGTTTTCAGGTTTTGCACAGCATTACTAGTGACGTCTCTGAATAAGTCAAATCAAAATATTGATTCTCCTTCCATGGGGTAACTACCAGTTACTATTACCTGCTACATCCTGCCACCTTATATGATCATAGCCAAATAGTAGGCTAGCTGCCTTTATGGGACATTTTAAGCCTTGCTAATTTCCCTTTCAGAGGTGAGAACAACACCCTGCACCTTCAGTATGTAAGGTCACCTTAACAATTATACCATCCCTCAACTTATACAATCTATTTCAGAAGTGCTCAACTCTTTTATATCATCCAGCAATATATATTTATACTTAATAAATCTTTATTGACTACTTACAGCATCCAGTTGGAGTTTACACCAAAATATGTTTGATTAAACATTTGAAAGCTACTGTAGCTTGCATTTGAAATTTCAGGAGCAGTTTAAGTGGCAAGACTACAGCTTGCTTCACTTCATGCAAACATGCTTCTTCGATACATTCATTGAACAGATATACATTGAAATATAAAATGATATATCCTGGATAAAGGTGTCTATATGGCCTGCTAACCACATGATGGAAAAGAGTAAGTCATGTATTAGTTTCAGAAGATGAACACTGGAAAGCTGAGAACAGATTCAGAAAATGACATGGCCGTACACCTTGCTTTACTGACTATAAATGAAAAACATGGATGCCACTGCAGCATGTAACTTAAAGAGCATGCGGTTGTAGTAACACTATGTGCATATAGTTCATAGGTTCATACTAAGCTAACTGCCCTTGCAAGCCATTTTAAGCCTAGCCAATTATCCCTTGTGAGACTCAAACCCTGCACCTTGTGTTTGTAAGGCAAACACCTTAACCATTAGGCCACCCTATGCTGAAATGCTAATCCTGTGTACATGTCCCATATTTTCTATTACAACGGTCTACAGAATTTGATATTTTTAATGAGTCCTGGAGCTGTAGTATATTATAACTACAGATCAGGTGCAGGTAGGATGTGGCATCTCACAATATTTGTTACTTTTATGTTTTGCATTTGTATGTCTTTTCACATTATGATGTTATGTGTCATGTATTTATGTTTGTTTTTTATACAGTGTGGTTAACTAGGAAACATATAGTTTCCTGTTTTGGGAAGGACCTGTGAGCACTCAATGATTAAGTTTCTTGTTCTGAATCACAAAGAATACAAGTGGAAGTTGAGGCACTCATAGCCAAGAATACAAGATGAAACTGGTTAGCAACCTATAGCCCTACCCTTCTTCATTTACTTGTTTGGTTTTATTGACCAGGCAAAAACCCTCCTGTGTCTAGTTCATTTTGACCAGAGTCTCAGGGAAACATGCTCTAATACTGTGAATATAAAACAACAGTTCACTCATTGTGTAATTTAAAGTAAATGTCATAAATTAATAGTAAATACATACATGTAATGCATTTGTTTAACTGATTCATTTACTTTTAGTTAACACTGATAGCTTGAACCTAGAAATGTTATAATTTACTCAAGGTGTGCAGCCTTCAAGTTGTTTGTATTAAGTAAAAGGGATGCATATGGAAAAGGCCCCTGCATGGGGATGGGAGGCTTGCCTACACCATGTGAAATAAATCTATAGGCTCAGTCCCATTTGATTGAAGGGACTTATTAGATTATGGTTTGCTGAACAGTAATTTGATCAAGCATACCAAATGGTAGTTGAGTTAACATCCATCTGTGCAGTATACACATATTTACATCAAACAACACAAGTTGCACAAGTTTCAATCATATGAAATTGATGGAGAGATTTATAATGGATACTAGCCTTGCAAACATGGGAAAAAAATTTGTTAAAAAGTGTGAGCCCACTGTTTGCTGAGTTTTGAATGGTCACGTTTTTAAACTTGACAAATTAAATTCTCATATTTTACCCTTATCCATTAATGTTTCAAGCAGAAAAATCAGTACCAGTGTTATTTCTGCTTGCATATCAACAGTATTTCAATGTGTATGTGTGTGTGTGTGTGTGTGTGTGTGGGGTGCATGTGTGCATGTGAGTGTGTGTATGTGTGCATGTGTGTGTGTGTGTGTGTGCTCGTGTGCATGTGTGTGCATGTGTGTGTGTTAGTGTGTGTGTGTGTGTGTGTGCATGTGAGTGTGTGTATGTGTGCATGTGTGTGTGTGTGCATGTGTGTGTGTGTGTGTGTGTGTGTGTGTGTATGTGTGTGTGTGTGTGTGTGGTGTTTTTTGACGTTGTTTGCATGACAGTAGAGTTCATTTACATAAGCAGTAGTGGATATGGCTTACAGCGCAGCTTGCTCTCTGCAAAAACACTTTTTAAGTAAGAGGCTTTAATTAGATGAAGAATCAGCAATTCCCCCCCCCCCTGTTGTTCCTTCGTTTAGTTAAAATTAAGTTACTGGTGAAGGTAGAGAAAGTGAAAAAGAGCTTTAGTTGGGCATGCTATAGTAAGACTGCTGATCATGCTGTTGTATACCAAGGAGGCAATTAGGGCTAGATAGATAGGCGATGTGATGGGGAGAGGAAGCACTTGTTAAAGAGTGCCGTATTAAGAAAAAAGGGGGGCAATAAATGACTAGTGAAATAGGCTAGGATAGGGTGAGAGGATACGCAAGTGGACAGTCTAGGCAAGATAGATTAGATCAGCATTAGACATTTGGTGACATTAAAAAAGTGTGTGGGGGTGAAAAGAACACATAAAGATGCAGAAAAGCACTTCCTCTGAACAGTCAACTGAGACCTTAATGCAGCTGAAGGAACTAAACTGTTCAATGCAGGAAGTAAAGGGGTGAGCTAGTAGTTTGGAAATGGAGGAAAGGAGGGTACTTGTTGGGATACACCATTTCAGGTGAAAATTGATGACAAGCTACTTTAGAGGGGTGTTGGAGAGAGGAATGCCAGAGAAATTTGAGTGGTAGAGAAGTAAATATTTAGATTAGAACATCTGAGGGTAGTAAGGGTAATATAATGGTGGGTCCATGAGTAGGGACTGAATACAAACATAGTCATTTTGTTATGGGTTTGTTTCAGCATGAAAAATACAGAAGAGTATAGGTTAGTTATTAATCTACCAATGCACCTCAAGGAAGGACAAATGTAGGACTTAACAACAATGGTTCAAGCATGTCCAGAGAGAAAAGTTTTGACATTGCATAGTAGGTCTAGTTTTTGATTTATGTTACACATTGTAGTATTGTTGTGGATATCAGTTATTAGATTCTCATTGATGGTTATCCCTTGTTGCTTAGTTGACTTCTGTTTCTCTAGTGGGTAATTATCCAAGCTACTGATTTTAATTTCCTCATCTGTATTTGAGAAACTGAAAGAAGCTTTAAATCTCAATTTTTTTAGTTTTGTTTGGATTAAGATTTGATCATCGAATGATGCAGTCAGTATTGCACTTTGCTAAAGGCATTTATGGAATATAAAAAGACCATTGCAGAGTAACTTTCAGGACTTTATATTTAGAAGATTCTGTTTACAACCCGGACACTGTCCTGTAAATATTCTTGGATCCATTGGAGAGCTTTGGCATAGTCTGGTGTAGGCTTTGGAGAGATGAGTGTGATGGCATGTTTGAACTCCATATTATGCATTTTGGCCTTAGAGTAATAAGTGGATATAAACAGGGCACTTTTGATGCTCTGTTCAAGTCACAAATCATGCTAAGTGGAGAACAGAAAAGTTTGGTAAAAGAGTTGGTAGGGGAGGTGTTAATGTACGCAGACACAATTTTGCAGTGTTTTAGGCAGCTGGTAGTGCAGAGTGATATAATGGAAACATTTATAAGTAACCTGTGTCCCTACTTTGTGTAAAGGAAGGATGAGTGTTCTTTTTTCAAAAAGCAGAAACATAAGAGTTGAAAGCAGATTCAGACAAGCAGCTGTAACAGGCAATTCAATCTGCAGCCATTTTAAGGAAAGTTTTTTTTTTCCTGAGGTTTTCAGCCACTTGGATGCATTTTTGAATTTACATATTAAATTCCTAATTTAAGAAAAGTGGAGGGGTTTCAGTGTAAGGGAGGGAGAGCCAAAGAAGGGGAAGGAAAGATGTAGGTGGAGATGTGCCAGGGGATTCATAAATGTTGCATCTGTGATCAAGCTGAACCATCACTGTTTACATTGCATATATGATAAGACCTGAGACTTATCGCATATGCATGTTAACCAGGCCAGTGTGCATGATGAAGAGCTTCAAATAGTTGTGCCACAGATCTGAGGCTAGATCGTGGTAAAATGCCTCATGGTTATATTAAAGCACAATGTGAGTACAAGCATACAGGTACAGAGTGTTATGTAAGCAATGGTACAAAATATATATGGAGAGAAATGTGCAATGGAGGGGAAAGTACTACTGATGGCTGAGGGTGGAGTACAGGTTATACAACAGCAGCAAGAGTGACAGAGATGGACAAAATAAAGTACATAGGGAGTTGTGGAGCAAACAATCATTGGAAAAGCAGAGTGGAGACAGTGGTATGACAATAATTGAATGTAGAAGAATGTGAATCCTAGATAGAACAGGTGTAATACAATAAATTAACATGATGTACCAACCTGCACCCGTCCTGATAACATTAGAATTGTACTATATAGTGAATGTCATTACAAGGTAATATATGTTACCCTAAGGGAAGCCAAGCCATCATTTCAGTCCACATGTCATTATATCCACATTTTACTGGCAAGGTTAGCCACTGTCAGAGTGAAAGGGATTATAAAACACACATATCAGGGAAGTGCAGCACATGTGCAGACATATGGCAAAAAAAGATAGGCCTCAAGAGAAATTAGGTTCTTCCTTTCCCACTGAATGGTTCAACAGTAGTACATTAGCAAGGGGAGCCACTGCAGCAATCAGCATACAAGGAGTTATAACCACACATATAAGGGAACTGTAGCAAATATGAGGACCGCAAACTGTAAAGCTATACAACAATATGCAACTCAAGTAGATTTGAAATCTACAACCAGTGCATTGACACAGTAAGAATAATTTCAGGACCATAATGAGCCATTGAAGGATTTTATATAATGTCAGTAGCTTTACGTTATTTCATATTGGTATGTGTAGCAAGGCTTAGCTTATCTGCATGCCTGATTAGCATATGCCATTGATTTTTCATCATTTTTGCAATAGGATGTGGAGTGACATTTCACTGTGGTCATATATGCTAATTCTCAGCATTTGTCTCATGTAGTTATCTATTTTTCTACCATAGCATAAGTCAAAAATAAGGGTATGGGATAGATGGATGAAAAGGTGAAGCAAGCAAAGAGCATAACACAAGGTTAGTAAATACAGCAGCAGGCTGGAGGTGGGAAAGCAGCCCATATCTCCCAACTTCCTACCTCAACAATGGTGTACAAATCCAGAAAAATATTAAGTTAGAAAGTGCCAACCTCCCCCGCATAATTTACACATTCATGATATGATTGTTTACATTCAAGAGTATTAAACACATGATAGCAAGAAGAACAAAACACACATGAATGGAAATGAACCCCTGATTTTGGGAATGTTATTCTCTAACAGGGTATGAGTAAGGAGTACAGTGGATGCACTCATAGAAACGATGACTAGAAACAAATTTCAGGAGACTGGAACACATGATAGCAAGACAACAAAAATATGCCTAAATGGGTTTAACCCCCTGTTCTTGGCAATGATATCCATTAGACTATTTTATTAACAGTGAAGCCACAAAAGAACTTACAGTGAAAGGGTCAGAAAACACACACATTTCAAGACAATGTTAGAACAGTGTGGATGAAAAATGAATATGGGTAAACAACATATAATAATCAAGAGATCAAAATCCATACAATACTGTACTGACAATGTACACATCAATGCTAAACTGTTACATATGTATACTTTGTTTAGCCTTATTTCATATATGCATTTTAAGTGATTTGTACATGATACATGTTTTTTAGACATCTACAAGATAGACTTCTCTGGATTTGGACCCCTGCCTACCTTTCTTGCCTCCCTAACTGAAGTTATATAGAATTGTGCATTATCAAGTGAAGCCACATAAGAATTTATAGGAAAGTGGTCAGAAAACACAAATTTCAAAGGAATGTTAGAACACTGTGGAAGACTGATTTTTATTTATTTTTTATTCTTATTTTTTATTTTACATTTGTTTACCGGGATAGTCTGACTGGAGACATGTCCATTTACAGCAGAGGCCCAGGAAGAAAAGCTCCATGGAAGTTACAAATAATAATGAAACATGTAGTACAACTTACATATAGGAAATATTAGTCATAAGCACTTTTATACAAAAAGTAGGAAATGTATAGACAAAATTATTACAAAAATTAAATTTTCAGGTTAGTGGTAGGGATTCCTGAGTTTATGCATACCAGCAGAATTTTATGTCAGTAGCTAGAAGACTGATGTGATATATGGTAGGGGTTTTATGTGATGCATGGGCATAGCCATGAATTCACTAGGTGTGCTTTAAGAATTTTTTTAAATAGAGTAGTTGAAGGAGCAGAGGTTAGAGTAGGGGGAAGGTTGTTCCAGTTTCTGGCTATATTGTGGGAGAACATAGCTTTACCTGCAGAGTTATTGGCTGAGGAGATGCAGAGTAGAGTTTTTTCAGAAGAGCGAAGACGGCGATTTGATACATACTGGGTTAGGAGCTGTTTTAGGGATGGGGATTTGTTAGGATAATCCACAATATTGTAGGCTGTTACTAATTGGTGATAGTTAAGTAGTTGAGCAAGTTCTAACCATTTAAGCTCACGTAATGCTTGACAGTGATGGATTTTAAAGGTGGAATTACTAGCAAATCTGGCAATTTTATTGTAGCATGATTCAAGCCTTTCAAGATCTTGTTTTCTTGTGTGGGTAACAATTGGAGCAGCATACATAAGGGTGGACAGTAGGTGTGTTTGGTCTAGTGTAATATGTGGCTGATCAGATAGGAATTTTCTATGTTTGTATAGTGTTCACATTTTTTGTGAACCTTTTTGATTGTTTGTGATATGGTCATCAAATAGTAGTTTATTGTCAATTTCTATGCCTAGGAGTTTGGTGTGGTCAGTGGGGGAGATGTTGGTACCATTTTTGGATGTGATAGTGAAAGGTTGGTAGGTGGATTTAGTTCTGTTGGGAGTGAATATAAGTAATTTGGTCTTATTGGGATTGAGAATGAGTTGGATCTGGGTAATCCAGTTTTCCACTGAGGTGAAGGATTCCTGAGTGAGTTTTTGTAGGGTAGTCAGTGATGGTGCAGAGCAGATCAGACTTGAGTTATCTGCATATTGTATTAGTGTGGAATGTTGGGTGGAGGTATGAAGGTTAGGCTAGTGGTCCTAATATTAAACCTTGTGGGACTCCTATAGTGGTTGGGAGTAGTGGAGACAGTTTGTTTAGCCACTGGACAGATTGTTGTCTGTCTGATAGGTATCTTTTAAACCAGACTATAGTGGAAGGGGCAGAGGATAGGGAGGCCATGGAGTCTAGTAGAATGTTGTGTGACACCATATCAAATGCCTTAGATAGGTCTAAGAATATTGCTGATATGAAGTTATCATTTCTTTGATGGTTAACTGTATTTATGAAGGAGAGGAGAGCAGTAGTTGTGTTATGGTATTGTCAGAAGCCTTGAGTGAGAGACAGAGGAGATTGTTAGAGTTTAAGAAATTCATAACTTGAGGGTGGACACACCTTTCTAGTATTTTAGATAGGGGGGATAGGATGGCTATGGGTCGGTAGTTAGTGATATCATAAGAGCTTCCGTCTTTATGAAGAGGAATGATATATGATACTTTCCATACCTGTGGGATGTAGGATTCCTGAATGGAGCAGTTAATAAGGCTTTCAACATTGAGACACAACATATAATTGCCAGGGGATCAAAACCTTTTCCCTAATGTATTGGCAATGTAGACATCATTGTAAAACTCTTACATACACATATTAGGTGTACCTTATTTTGTATTTTCATTGTTACTGATTTCTACAAGTACTTTAGGCTGCTACAAGCTAACCCCATATGAACTTGAACCCTGGTCTGCCTAACTGATATTTTCTAGACCATCACATTAGCAAGTGAAGCCACAGAAGAAATTATAGCAAAGTTGTCAGAACACATACACATTTCAAGGGAGTTTTAGCACAGTGTGGGAGACTAAAAATTGAACAGTGTTAAGTAACACACAACCATCAGGGGATCATAGCCCTCTCCCTATTGTATTGAAAATGTATACATCATGTTATGACTTTAAAAACATGGAAGGTGTTGTAATGAAACTATTAATGCCACTTTATTTCAGAATTTTCAGTCAGCTGAAGTACACAAGTGATGTCAAGGTCTTAGCATATTTGTAGGATTTTTCTCAAGTCCAGCATCTCTCCTTGGCTATCCAACACCACCCATTCTCTAATAAAAAATAGAGACAAAGCATGGAAAACATGGAAAAAAAACCCTCCCAGCAGACCTGCAAAAATTTAAAGAACTTAAAAATAAGACAAACCTCCCAGTAGACCTGCAAAGATTTAAAGAACTTAGACATAAGGCAAAAAACATTAATAAAGATAAAAGATACTTCTATAATAACCTCTCCTCAGCCTTGACATCCAACACAAAAAAATTCAGGAACTCAGTAAACCAAATTATACACCCAGGTACTCCTAGCTCCCCTAAGCCATATCCAGATCAAACCCCATATGACACTGCCTCCACCTTTAATGCCTATTTCATAGACTCTATATCCAAACTACTAAATCCAAACCCCAACATATCCACACAAAGCAATATTTCTAAGTATATAGAATCAGCACATAACTTAAACTCTACTAATACATTCTCACGTAAACCTGCACCCACCAGTTATATCAAATCCTTGCTCTTCAAATTAAAATCCTGCTCATCCTCCATAGCCAATATCCCCTCTCAGTTTCTTCAGATAGCCGCTGACCCTCTTGCCCTCCCTGTCTCTAGCTTAACTAACCGCTCTATCTCAGAATCTAAAGTTCCATCCATCTGGAATCAATTCTATACCTTACTTATACACAAAGGTGGTAACACCACTGACATCACTAATTTCAGACCTATTGCTGTCACCACTCTCTAAAATCCTTGAAAATGTATTCATAAACAAGTTATGTAATACTTAATTCAAGAAACTCTGCTTACTCCAACTCAATATGGTTTTAAACCTAAGCATAGCACTACCACTGCCCTACTGTCCTTCCTTAACACTGTTTCCCTAGCCAGGGAGAACAGCAAACTTATATCTTGCTTATTCTTAGATCTTTCTAAGGCTTTTGGCACTGTATCCCATCCGCTTCTACTGCACAAAGTAATTAATCTTAACGTCTTCCCTGCTACTATTGCCTGGTTTGCCAGCTACCTCTCTGACCGACTTCAAGCAGTGAAATGGTACTCTGCTCCCTCCTCTCCTCTTCCAGTTAAAATGGGTGTCCCACAAGGGTCCATCCTTGTCCCACTACTTTTTAATATCTTTACCAATTCTCTCTACTCCTCCTGCCCTCTCTCATCTCTAGTCCAATATGCTGACTCAACCATCATCACTATTGCCTACTCACCCTCTGAGCTCATCTCTGCCACACAGTCTACCTTCAACTCAGTTGAAAACTGGCTCACCAAAAATCAACTAATCCTTAACCATCCAAAAAACAAGTTACTACTTTTTCTACCAAAACATCTTAACCATATCAAATCTTCATTCTCAATAGAGTCTCTAAATAACACCCTAATTGAGATCGAATCTAACAAAAAGCTTTTATGAATTATTATTGATGACCAGCTCAAATCTGACTTACAGATCAACAACTCTATCAGGAAAACTCATCAGAAATCAGGTCTTCTGTATTGAAACAAGAAGTTTCAATCCAGGGACGCTAAGATAATTATTTCTCATGCTCACCTAATAACCCAGTCTGCTGTATAGTTCTCAAATTTTCACCAATTTAAACTCAACTCTCTTGCGAAACTGGAATCAACTTACTATAAGATAGCTAGATTTGCTGCACATCAAACCTATAAGTGTCATCACTGCCTCTCTCTGAAACAGTTAAACTGTCTTGAATTACCTCACCTGCTACTTCTCTATCAGCTCCAGATTATCCACTAAATCCTCTACCAACCTGCCTATTGTCCAGCTCTTTCTTATCTAATCTCCTACTATTCACCTGCTAGACCTCTTTGGAGCTCCACCCAAGACCTTCTATTAACTCATAAACCAAAAACTAAGTTTGGATGTAATCACTACAGCTATAATCCCACCAAGACATGGAATTGCCTCCCTCTTGAAGTTAGGTCCAACAAGCAAATAAAAAAAAGTTAAAGCTGTTACCAAAGAATACCTGCAAAATAAATGGACTTGCCACTGTATTCACCCTCAAGCAAAGTAATATTGTAAAACTCTACCATCTATCGCTATCTTATAAATTCCTTACTATGACATTATCAGATAACCTCATGCTCTCTACTACACTTTAATGATAACTTAGAAGAGTGAGTCTACCATTATTTTTTGTGTTGTTAATATGTACTGTATGCCTACTGCCAATTATTGTTATATGTCTATTTTGCTGCTTTATTTTCATTAATTTATTTCCATTAATTTGTTTCTGTATACAGTCAAGACTTCTTTTATTCTTCTCTTTTTTTCTGTTATGTCCTTATGCTTAATTTTTTGTTTAATCTGTTGGAGCTTTTCTCCCTGGGCCTCTGCTGAAAAGGGGCTACTTAGCTCAGTTAGACTAACCTAAATAAATAAATAAGGAGAGAAATGATCTCTATGTGTACATATGGACATTGAAGTTGCTCTGTATTAACTGTCACAAAAAGTATACTGTGGCCAGATTATTTTTGCTGTTATATGAGCCCTTTTAGGGGATTTGTGTGGTGTGATAATGTGCTTTTGATATGATTAAAGGATGGAAAGGTATAGAACAAATATGAAAAGGACAACAAGCAGATAGGATGACAAAAAGTGTGGAGATAATGAGTGACCAGGATGGAGGTGGGTGATGAAAACAGATCAATATCAATAGCTATGAGCACATGACTTTCACAATAATATGATATATAACAGTGTATTACCAACAGCAGCTACTAAAGCTGTTTGCAAGGTACCATTCAGAAGGCACATATCTGGAATATGAAACATATTTGCAGAGTTGATATCAAATAGTGTAAAACAGCCATTTGCTTAACTGCATTGTGGTTATGTGCATATTATGTTTATTTTTGAACCAGGATGGAGGTTGGAAATGGAATTACAGAACTAAGATTAAAAGTGAAAGGACACAGAGGGTGTAAACAAAGTGAGTTAAGAATGAGTTAGCTGGCTGGAGGTTGGTTAGGAGCATATCTCACAATTTCTTAAGTCAAAAATTACACAAATCCATACTTAAATTTTATTTTGACAATGGCAGTCTCCATGACAGAATATACAGAATGATGATAGAAATGATTTCTTCTCTAGGGAAAAGAACACATGATTAGCAAGACGACATGACACATATGCATAGTTTCAAAATGATCCTTTTATCACTCACTTACATTCTCCACAACAGATCATTAGTCGGGTATGTAATGGAATTATACATCAGGAAGGTGTCTGTAAAACACTTCTCAGGGTAACAGAACACTGGACAGCAATACAAGAGAAATGTAAATGAATGCAGGTGAGCCCATGCCTGTTTTACTCATATTCCCTGAACTTTGGCATTAGTCAGCTATACCTCTGAAACATTCAGAGGTAAGACATTAACAAGTAAACCAAAATAATGCAGGGGATGACATACAGTTGTATGATGAAAACATTATATTGTAAAGCAACATCAAACTCTCAGAGGATTAGAACCCTGCACATATTGCACTGAAAGTGGATTTATCACATCACAAATATAATGGGCAATTCTGGCCTTTACAGGAAAAATCATATTAACTTTACTCTATTTGTTTGTTGATATGCACCTAAACTAAGATCATTTGTACAATTAATGTCAATATTTTAGTTTGAAGGACTTTTCTTAATTTTTTTCTATAGGACAGGAACTATCTTTTCTGATGGGTATATATGACCAGGTATTTTGCTCTATGCTAACAGTTTTTTTAAACACCTTTATTAAATTATCACTTAAGACATGGGCAAACATATATTAACAGAAAATCAAACAAGCATTTTGACATTTTTCCATTTCAATACAACATGCATCACTTACATTTTCTTTCCTAGTATCATCAGTCCAACAATTCAAAAAAATTGCAGAATTCCTGTTTTCCCTTAAAATCTCATGCCTCCTCCTGAACATTATTATGCAGGTATTGTAGCTATAATTTCCAGTTCTTTTATTTCATTTATAATATTCAATATTACAAATACAGTTGGTGTAGACTTTGTTTTCCATTTTCTTGTAATTGCTTTTTCGGCGGCCAACAGAATTAAACTTAATAAAGGCTTACCATGTCTAGGCAATTCAGATCCTGTATCCCAGATCAAAAGAATAATTTCCTTACTTAGAGCCATTTGCTCAGCAATATTACTGATAAGAGTACTCTGCAGGGAATTTTTAAAATCTGCCAACTCATTACACTTCTAAAATGTATGTTCCGAGTTATGTCTTTTTTCTCCATCACACCTCCAGCATTTGTTATCTAACTGAGGAAAAATTCTTTAAAGTCTGCTTGGGGTATAACAATACCTACGGAAACACTTCCAAGCAAAGATCCTAAACCTTCTGGACTTAGTTAAATACTTAGAAGACAGACATATGTCTTCTCATTGTTTTCTTGTAAATTGCTTTCCCACTCTCTCTTCCCAATCTTTTCTAACATCCTCTGATTGGGTCTTACAGTTATCATGTGATATTTTATATGCCCTACTAATTATCCCTTTATAGCAGCTGCTTCTGTTCCAGAGTCAACTAAAAACTCTATCAGAGCAGGTCTTTCACTTAAAATTTCCCTAGCTATTTCTTTTTCCCTGTACTCTTAAATCAAGCCCTGGTAGGGAAGATGGTTTCTAGCCTGCAATCCAAACATCTTCTTGGCCTCATCCTACTCTGTTACCTTTACTGCTTGAGTTATTTGTTCCCAGTATCTTAGTTCCTTTGCCAGGTTTCTCCAGTAAATTCCAGCCCCTCTTGTCTATTTTCTGCATTCCCACTTGCAGTCATCTCTATTGATAAAATCTCATTTCTCCATTCTCATATTGGCTTAGTTCTTAGAATCCAACAAGAGAAACCAGGAACCAAACAAGAAAAACTGATGGAGGTCCAGGGAGCACACAAGTCCAGTGTAAACCACACAGCTATTAGCAACCACCAAAGATTTATTGAGCAAAAACAGCAGTCAAGTGCTTTTGTATTACATAAAGACAAGACTTCATCAGAACTGCATTAATCACATAAACCACACAATATAAAGGAACATCCTGTAGTCATGTGGTTAAAACTGACCAATACAAATAATGCTTAAAAATAATTAATTAATTAAAAACTTGAAAATGTATGGGTGAAAAACAGTGCCAAACATGTTACAACAATGTATATATAACAAATTATAAAGATGACTGATGAATTACCCTCTCCATACTTCTGAATTACTGTTGTATAAAAAACTTCAGTTGGATAATGCATATTTGCAGGAGAACATAAAGACAGGCTTAATTCCTAAAGGGTTACATTTGTGGTATTTCCCTAATGGAGTAGAAACTGACTCTGACTTTCACAAAGCTTTAATTAATATTTTCAACAAGGCAGCTACGAACATAATTAATTTAATCATAGATAAAAATGAAGTCAAATTAGGCAAGTTATCTCATGACCTGGACATTATTAATACTAGTTTAACTACTGATGGTTTATTTGATCACTATTACACCAATTACTATAACCTGTTCAAAATGATTGATGAAACTTGTGCTGCAATAAAAAACAGGAAAGTTAGGAAACTACGGAGAGACACTGAAGCTTATGCCAAAGGTAAGGTATAAACCCTACCCTCAAAGGCTTCTGAACCTGGGTAGCCAATAGCAGCACCAGAATCAGGTGATGGACAGCAGGAGGGCTTAAATTCACACAATTCTGATGACTTGGGCTTCCAGGAAGGAGCTAGAAAGAGTGAACAACTGCCAAGACGTTCTGAGAGGCTCTACCAAAAGGAAAAAGTAAAAGAGCAAGAATCTAGTACTTTTTCTGCTAAAGAACATAACAAAAATTGGAATATAGACAATAATCTTAACTTTGAGTGTTTGGGAGCCAGGCCAAGGACTTCTCTTTCCAGATCATTCAACAGCGGCTCAAACAACTTTAAGGCTGGTAACCAGTGGCAAAAAATGCTCAGGGAAGAAGTTCCATGAAGAAGGAACATTATTAGAGGATCAGGTAAGTACTACAGGGGGATTATTTACCAATTTCAACTGACAGAACAATGGGATTTGAGACTAGAAGTTTGTAATGACATTAATGCACTAGTTAGTTCATGCTCAGAATTTTTTCTGGGACATGTGGACATTGTTGTTAATACAACAGATTTGGATAGCTCAAGTTTGTTTGGATAATGTTATGCTTTACCAGATAGGACAAGCACGAGCATCTCTGAATTTAGCCATGTAGATCATTTGGATAGCAGGAGGGCTTGGGCTTCCAGGAAGGCGCTAGAAAGAGTGAACAACTGCCAAGATGTTCTTTTGAGAATCAGTATGTTTGTTGTGAAAACCAGTGCTGTACATTTTGTGTTGACTGTACACCAGCATGTGGATACAATTCATCCTTGTGTCATGAGTTCAGCTCTGACGACTTTTCAGATAGTTTCAAGTTGATTTCACCTACGTGTAATGGTGCAAATATTGATAATAATTGTTATGCTTTGCCTGAATTGGTATTCATGGATGTAAACAAGTCAATTTATTTTGACAGTTCCATTTGTTCAACCAATGCTGGTGGGGTTCACAGCAATATGGCAGCTTGTTCGCTGGTTAATTTCCCTTTGAGGGATATGAACAGTGGATTTGAAAATGGGGAATTTTTACATGACATCGCTTATGCAATGATCAATTTACTTTGTGAAGCTGAAGTTGATGCTATTGACTTTTGTTTTTCTAGTAGTCAGTTATCCAGATGTAGTGCAGTAGACACAGACTTTGGGACAAATTTTGGAGCATTGCAAAAGGATGTTGTGAATAGGGGGGATCCAGGCATTAAGTTAGTTAGTGAGGCACAGCTGGATGAATGTCCTGAATCCTTGAATAATTCAGCTGCAAATATTGTTCACTTTGATACGGTTAATATGGTTGTTATTGAACCTGCTTTACAGGTATCCAAGTCTATTGGGTCTAGTTCTAGCTTGTTTTCTGATGTTGAAAATATAGTTACCCATAATAATTTTGGGGTGGTACCAGTTTGTATTCAAAATATGGATAATGGTTTTTCTGTGTATAACTTTTCAAGTTTCAACATCACAACTGAGCATGCCAATGTGCTAATCATAGGTTGAGTTTCGTGCCGGCTAAGAAGTTCAAGTTGGCTGAGGTTTTGATCGATTTAAAATTGTTTACATGTAAGCTTAATTTGGCACTCTGGTTCAAAACTGACTCTCTGACCTCTGGCACAAACCTCAATAGTCATCTCAAAAAAGAAAATTCATTCAACCCACCTTTAAAGAGCTGGTTATCTCTCTTTGAGAAAATGTGTGAATTAGAAATTTGGAGATCTTTTTCTAAAAATCCAGCTAGAGGCTACAACTTATCCAGTGAGGAGGCATTGTTGTTAAAGAATTATGTAGCAACAAGAGTATCAGGATAAAACTGGACAAGGGTGGGGGAATAATTGTGATGGATGTCAATGACTATAGTAATCGTATGTGTGAGTTGCTTTTCACCGAGACTTATGTCCAGATGTCTAAGAATGAGCTCAATATTGCCTATTCAGAAACTGATATCTGTCTTTATGACATGGTTATGCAGGGGCAAGTTAACAGTAACATGTACGATTATTTACTCAATCAGCATCCAGTGGTAGCAGGTATGTTTGGGACACCCAAAATCCATAAAGATCTCCAAAATCCACCTTTCAGACCCATAGTGGACGTGGGTAGAAGAAAGACGTTCTACATAGCCAAATATGTGGACAGTTTGCTAAAACCATCAGTCACTGAAGTCCAAGATATTTGTAAGGATTCTTGTGATTTTTTGACCAGGCTAGCAAAGCTCATATTCTTGGGTGATTGTATTTTGGTCACAACAGATGTCCAAAATGTATATTCTGTCATTCCTCACAAGGTAGGGTTGGAGTGGTTGGAAAGGATTCTTTCTGACATAGGACTGTTGTTTAACAAAGACATCGACACAGCTTGTCCACTTATAGATCTGGTTTTGACCAATAATTTTCTTTATTTTGAAGGCCAGTTGTTCAGACAGGTGAGTGGGGTGGCCATGGGGACTTCTTGTGCTCCAAGCTTTGCCAACTTGGTCATGGCCTATTGGGAGAAGCACTATGTATTTAATAGTCTCTTTGCCGAATGTTGGTCATTCTTTATTTGTTTCCTGGATGATATTTTTATTGTCTGGGATGATTCTGCCACAAAATTGAATGCATTTCACGAGTATATCAATGGCAGTACTGCTTTCCTAAAGTTTACCCATATGTTTGATCATGATTAAATGGCCTGTTTTGATGGATTGGTAACCAAAGATTATTTGAGAAATTGTTTTTGCTCCAGCATCTACCATAAAAAATGCTTTCTAACTCTTACCTCCATTTCTATAGTTGGTATCCACAATTTCAAAAGAGGGCCGTGGTCAAGGGGCAGTTGGTCAAACTAGCTAGTATTATTTCTGATGATGCCACCTTCACTGTTGAAATAGACAAATTGATTGGCATGTTTAGTAAAACAGGTTACCCCCATGAGTTATTGGACAATATTAAGGAAGAAGTCCAGGGTAAGAGGAGGAATGTTTTTTACAAACCTCTACTACCTATTCCTGGTGGTCGAACTTGTGATGACCATGCCCTGGCCCAGCAATCAAGGAGCCTCAATTCTCACCACTAACACCAGGGAGGTCATCAATGAGAAGAGGGGAAAGGATAACTAATACACACAGTAAAGTACAATTTCTCTTAAGTGCATACAGAGATCACAGTCAGTCTGGGGCTGGTTGCTCCCTTGCTCACCAGGTCCCCAATAATACTCCCTATTGGCACAGCTATAGGGTCCAGGTCTCAGCCTAGCTGGGCAAGCTAAAACCTCCAGTACCCTCTCTGTCCAACCAGTGCTTCTTGTCCATGCCCAAGTAGCTGACACAACACACACACACTTTGAGATAAGTATTTATACAACTTCACAGACACTCCTGGGAAAGGCTGACACAGATTCTCCATCTGTGCCCCTTTACCCAGACCATACGCTTGTAATCCCTGCCACCGCAGAGCTAATAATATCAGCTACTAAAAGGCCCTTAAAAGGGTGTCCAATTATTACTGTGCAATATTATTATCCAATGGTAATGTGACTATTCAGTCTAGGCTTATTTGAATGGCTTAGACAGTAAACTCTATAAATATATAATGTACTCTAAAGCATAATTTATCTATATATAAACCAGCCACAGGTAGAAGGTTTTAAAAATATTTAATAATAAATAATTAAAACACAAGATAAAACTACTACACCACAGAGATATCTAATAGTTCAGAGATCACACAGAAACTTAAAATAATACAGTAGGGCAGGTCTGATTTTACAGAAAAACACCTAATTAATCTTTACTAGCTTTAACTATTCCTACAAGAAATCACAGTGCTAAAACTTACATGTGAGCCTAGGCAGAGTGCTGATAAGTTGGATATCAAGATCAAAATGCTCTCAGTCTCTTGTGAGAAATAGTATTTAAACATTACTAACAAACATGTCTGCTGGGTCCCTCCCACATTACATCATGTTGACGCTTAGGTTTTCCCAGGCAAACAAACTGCACTATTTAGCAGTATATCACCTGCTCAGAAACTTACAACAATAAAAGTCATTTCACATGTATACTCTAACAGAAACCAGAGCAATAAAGCACATTCCAAGTCTAAATTCTGGTCCTAAACTTTAGCCTTAAAACAATGGGCATGAAACCTTCATCCAGACTCATTGGAGCCGGATTCTAACATGAAAGGGTCACAATATGCTTCACTGGGCCAGTAGAGTGCAATGTTGTCACATATTTTGCAGTTCCACATTTCACAGTATTTTTTTACACTCAAGAAAACATGCCTGTATTTTTACATTTATTTACAAATGCCAGAATTATATATCAAATTCTATTTGACTAGGCTGGCAGCCTTCACCCATCTCTCAACAATTGTCACAGAACTGATGACCATTTGGTTGGTAATAGCTTGTCCCAAGAAACACAACCATCAATTGTCCCCTTTGAATGTTCACTAATAGTCACCTTTCCTGTTAACATCTATGATGTAGTGGACACAGTGCTTAATTTTTGGCCAATTGTGATGAGTATCATTGAAGGCAAAGAATTGTTTGTGGTCAAGCCAAAGGTTATGTTCAGAAAGAACAAGTCTTTTAAGAACCTTTTAGAAATAAAACATGATGTGAGTTGTTCAAGTAGACCTAAGGGCATGTACAAACGCAATCATTGCAATTATTGTTAGAATATTTTATTGTACGACTCATTTTTCATCAGGAATAAGAAATTTAAGGTAAAAAAACACTTCAATTGTGTATCCAAGGGGGTGGTATATGCAGCTCGTTTCAATGTTGTAAGATATTCTACATTGGAAAGCCTAGTTGTAAGCTGAAAGAATTTATGAACACTTGAATGACATCAAGAAAGGGAAGAACACCAATGCCTTGTATAGGCATATTTCAGCTTTTCCTGACCACCACTTCAAGTTTATAGTGTTGGACTATATGGAATGGGATGCAAGGGGTTTTAGCACAAATATACACCTCAACTAGAAAGAACTAATCTGTATTTTGATGTGTGATGCCCTGACTTCCCCTTGGCTCAATGACTGCTGTTCATTACCCCAATCTTAAAATTGAAAAGTATGGAGGGGTAATTCATCAGTCATCTTTATAATGTGTTGTATATATATATATATATATATATATATATATATATATATATATATATATATATATATATATTGTTGTAACATGTTTGGCACTGTTTCTTCACCTGTACACACTGTTTCAAACTGTTATTACATTTTCAAGTTTTTAATTAATTAATAATTAATTAATTAATTAATTAGTTAATCAATCAATCAATTAATTAATTAATTAATTAATTAATTAATTTTTAAGCATTATTTATATTAGTCGGTTTTAACCACACAACTACTGGATGTTCCTTTATATTCTGTGGTTTATGTGATTATTGCAGTTCTGATGAAGTCTTGATGTAAGATGAAAGCGCTTGACTGATGTTTTTGCTGAATAAATCTTTGGTGGTTGCTACTAGCTGTGTGGTTTTTACTGGACTTGTGTGTTCCCTGGACCTCCATTAGTTTTTCTTGTTTAGTTCTTAGAATACTTTCTACTACTTTATGAATATAATATTCTGTATTGTTGCTGTTCTCCTTAAGGATCCTCATGCAAAATCCTACTCTCTAGTTCTTGAACTTCCACCTTGCTTCATCATCATCCCTTTCCACTTTAAATAATAACCTTCTGCTTGTGTTATGTGTATAAGCCTTATCTATGTAGCTCTAAAATATCCCTTCAAATCAGGTAAACCTAAACCACTTTGTTCTACTGGAAGGACCAACTTAACTTACCTAACACTTACCCTCTTTCCCTCCCAGATTAATTCCTTCAATTCTTTGTTAATTATTGTCCACAACTTCAACTGATGTTGATAAAGGTATTCCTGTCCCATATATAAGACTAAAGGGAGCATCCATATCTATAAATAGTTTCCAGTTTTATCTTGTTTTAGTGTCTTCACACATATCCATAGCTTCGATAACAGAAGCCCTTTTAATCCATAATCCTAAATAATTCATCTTATCATGTCCCCATAAATATGGATATTGCTGAACAAATTTGTGTATGTAATTTATGGCTGTAGCCTTTGTTTTATCTTCATTGATTTTATATCTCAAAACATCTTGAAACTGTCCCAGAATGTTCCATAACACTGAGATGTCCTTTCTGGATTTATCAAGTATAAAATAATACCATCTGCAAATAAAGCCAACTTTTCTTGATTAACATACCAACTATATCCTTAAATTTCTGAGTTCCTTATTTTCTTTCTCAATGGCTCTAATTATAAAGCAAACAACAAAGGGGAAAGAGGACATTCCTGCTTAGAGGAACTTATCAGAGATTTGAGATACATGGCTAGGCTTAAACATGTCCTTGTGGTCATTAGCCTAGTAAACTCCTATGAACCTGTGAACCTACAAACCTACAGTTCCTTTTCAAACACAGCTTATCTGACAGGAACCCTGCCACTTAAATTCTTACCTCCAATCCTTCATATACCCTTCTAAGTTACCTTATTATTGTATCAGGGAATGCAAATGCTTCAAAGTACTCATAAAATCCCAACTTACACTGTCAGATGTTTTCTCTGCATCAAGACTCAAAAACAACAGAGGTATTTTCTCATATTCTGCTTCCCTCTGGATATTTATTGTTCTGTTAATGTTGTCAAATGTGTGTCTTCCCTCCATAAAAATCACACTGATCCATATCTATCAATTTTGGCAACACCTTTGCCTTTCTTTTAGCTAGGTTAGACATAAACACTTTAACTGTGGTTTAAAATTTAAATGAGCGTCAGGGATCTTTTCCATCTTTTGGTAACACGGCTACCACAGCTGTCTTCCAAGATGTAAATGCTTCCCCTTCTTTTCAAATACTGTTAAACAAAATCGTCCAGATGTTTATCACTTTCTTCCCTCCTACTTTCCAAACTTTCAGAGGAATACCGTGTGTTCCTGCAAATTTTCCTGCAGATTGATTTTGTATTACTGCTTTCATCTTATCACCTCCTATCTTAACTGTTAGTTATTGAAGCTTGTCTACCTCTAACCTTGGCATAATTAAGTCTTCCGTAAATATTTCCATTTCTGCTCTTTCTTGATTTCCACACTTATCTGCTTTATACAAATTTTCATAAAATGTTCAGCATATCTCTGAAACCTCTACAGGATTTCTTATTTTTCTTGCTATAGGTTCATTGAGTTTGTCAACCTTTTCAACAGTCTGTGCCTAAATACAATCTTTCTAAAGTCATAAACATTATCCAGATACTCCCTCATTTTCTCTTTAGCAGTCTGTATTTGATCCTCTTCTTGTTCTGTGAGATTCCCCTTATTCCACAATACTTTAACCTTTGTCAGCCTCCTCAGTAATTTCTATTACTTTTTAGCTATATATCTTTCTCTTTTATTTTGACCCTGTTTTTAAAATCCATTTTCATTTTATCCCAGTCACTGGCTATAACTTTTGAAGATATTTCTGTCTTCCCTAATAACTCTGGAATAGTTTCCACTACCTATTCCTTAAATTCCTGTATTTTTAACAGGTAGGTGGTAGAGCCCCAGTGTCTTATTTTTACTTCACTACCCTGCATTTTTATCTTAATTTTTATTGGTGCATGATCAGAAGGGTCTATATTACATAGCTGAACAAGCAGAACGTTGACTAACCTTTAATCGACACATATGTGTTGAAGCTGCATGTTATTGAGCAACCAAATCATCAATTTCTTTCCAAGGGAAAGAAATTGATAGACCAACCACGCACACCACATTAAAACAAACACTATAAAGTGGGGGTTTGCCCACCCAATGTGGGGAGCTGTGGCCCCCACACACCCCTAACTAAATATACTAACTCTAAGATCACACTACAGTTTGGAAAATGGCAGATTTAAAAGAACAGCCAACCAATTTCTTTCCCTTAGAAATAAATTGATGGTTTGGCCGTTCACTGAAATGCAGCTTCAACACATATGTGTTGGTTAAAGATTAGTCAATATTTTGCTTGTTTGAGTATATAATACAGACCCTGATCAGAAATAATTATGGGATGTGCTTTGAAGCTTTCAATTAAATGCAAATGTTCCTCTGAAATATAATTTCTATCTAGTTTAGCCCATTTATTGTACCTTGGGGAATAATATGTAAATTCTGTCCAAGTTCCTACTGCTGAGTTCACATCTTCCACATGAAAAATCTTCATAAATTTCTTCAGAAGTCTACCATCTTTTGTTATATTGTCCCTTTTGGGTTAACCAGTACATCATCACTATTGCAAATCATATTCCAGTCCACATTATAAGTAACATTCCTTGTTGAAAGCTGATTATTTCTTGCAGAATTTTCTTAAGCTCCATAATAACAGGATTAGGTGTAATATAAATATATGCCAGTGTAATCCTCCTCCCATGAAAGTAGCACCTTAATACTACAAATCTAATATTATTATATTTTTTACTCATCCATCACTATTGAAGCCCCTCTAGCAATTATTATAATTACTAACCTTTTCCTCTGTCCTTGATATTCTGCTCAATATCTATTTTAAAACCCTCTCTTTGTCAAATTCACATGTTCATTTCTTTCCAAGTGTGTCTCCTGCAGCAGTGGTATTTGTACTCTGTATTTCTTAATATAATTCCATGTTGTTTGCTTTTTATCAATATCAGTAAGGCCATTCATGTTCCATTATAATATGGACAGCATAGCCATCATGATAAAAAGCTATTGTTCCCGTCTATTATACATTACACTTTTTTCAATGTGTATTTTCAGGTTTGGTGTTACATGCATATGCTAATGTTTGGTAGGCTTATGTTTTGTACAGTGATTTCTTCTCATCTCCATTTGAACCATTATCACATTTTCAATACTTTTTGCTTTAATGAAAACTGTCAGACAAGAAACTAAGTACAACCCCCCATCCCCTATTAACTTGTAACAAACACACAAAACTAAGTACATCTTCAAAACATGAAGTTTAACCCTCCAAAAGGGAACAATTGCCTCAAATTGATGGCTGCACCTACAGGCATTAGCTATCTAAAGCACATGCTGCAGCCTGTGCTCCTACTTATACTGATGTCTGCTTGTTCTTTTCTTATCTTTCTTCCCCTCCCAGATATGAAAAACAGCTTGTATGGTTCCTAAAAACATCAACTTTTAGCCCTAAGAAAAAAGTGTACTGGCAATCTTTAAATAAAATTAAGTTGTACATTATTCTAAATGCATCAAAGTATTGCTGCTGCTAGGGAGGTTGCTACCTCTTACTCACTTCCCATAATTTCACACTTAATTTTTTTCACTGAACTGCTTGCCATTGTACCTTTAAATTTTGCATTTCCCTGAGCAAAGAATATTCAGAATTCTCAAGATTATCTGCTTGCACATGCAGCCAGCTTGTCTCCATGGAAATGTACTCAGCAATGAGACTTTGTCAGTTTCACTCAGAGAAGAATGCACAGATGCCCTCTGCTGCAGACACCTCAACTCCACTGAACATTTACCAATAGAAAATGAACAAGCTAATATCTTTGCAGTTTAAGAAACTTAGCATTTTCATGGTTTTCATAATTTTGTCTTATTTTAAAGCCCACATGCTTACAAAACATGTTTATAGCTTAAGCCAAGGTAGTAATTTAGACAGCCACCTTTGTAAATTAAAAAGAGAACTATCCTAATTCTACATATAATAAGTGCACTTTTACACCCTTCCTCCACTGTAGCAGCCCAAGATCACAGCATATGAACATTAAACTTGCTTTTGTCCAGCCATTTTTCTCTTGTTATACTGTAACACTTATATTTCTTACAACTAAAAAAGTACGTTAATTTAATATCTTTAACACATACAACAGTCACTGAAAAGATTCCTTCCACATTTAAAATACTCCTGACTACACACTACATAAAACTATTTTACTGTATATAACACGCAATTTATATAATGCAATGATTTATACAAATACTAATAAGAACAACAATTGTTTTACTTACAGTTTCTGTCTTTTAGTGTCCTTCTAAACATTAATGATATAAAGTTAGGTATATGATTTACAGTCCACAACAAACATCCAGTGTTTTTCAGTCACTTTTTCTTGCAAAACCATATTTTACAAATATGATGAGATATTTAATTCTTTCATTTATTCACTAATATCAGAGTTGCTGATCTTCCTGTTCATCTCCTTCTCCCAACATCAGACTCTGGTTCAAGTTCAAGGTACTGATGATTCTTCTAGTCAACTCCTGTGCCTTTTTCTGTTTCTCAAGCATTTTCTTTTGGAACAATGGAAAATGTTTCACTGGCAAAGTCTTTCTATTAACTTTACTGCCAGAAGAATTAGAAGCAGAGTCCCTTTCTGCTTGCTGATTCACTTTTATTGGATAAACTTTTTATTTCCTCCATAGCCTGTTCTGCATCAAAAAATTACTTTGATCCTCCAAGAAAAACACTTTGAAGACAGCTGAATAGAGCAGCTTGATTTCCACATCTGCCTTTTGACATTCCCCAATTGGAGGGATACATTTTCTTCCCTTCTGCTTGGTGTACAGTGAATAATCATTTTCTACAAACACTCTGTCTCCAATTTTTAATACTTTGCCCTTGTACCACAATTTTATCAGGATCACCTCTTTCTGTTGAGATGATTGCATTTGAACTACTGTAGGTCTTGGCTGCTTTCTCATGGTCGGGTTTGGAACATACTCTTGATGTGCCTTTCAGTTAACAAATTATACTGTAGAACACCAGTCCAGTTGCTTATTTGTATTTTCATAAAATGAATACAGTCTGCCCTCCAGTTTCACTGGCACAGACAAAAAATCTCAGGTTTTCTCTTGCACTCTGTCCTCTAACTCTATTTTTTTAAACAGTCCTTTCACAGAAACCTCATATTCTGTCAGCTTTTTCTTCATGTCAACCTCTGATTTTTAGCAGTTGTATCAGTTCATCTAAATGGTTAATTAAAGATTCTTTTATTTTTCCAGTCTTTTTTGTTTGAATTCATATGTTCCTTCACAGTTTAATTTATTTTAATCACCTCTGAATGCATTTGATTTATTTTTTCCTTTAAATTACAGGAAGCCATCTCTGAGACCAAAGCTGAAGCTTGAACTGCTTTTTGCTGAACAGCTGTAGAATCCTTCCCAGACAGTGTTTTCTCTTCATCTTTTCTGGCTGACTTTCTTTCATGTTTTCTAAATTTCTTCTTTGCTGCCATCAAGGCAGTGCATTTACTAGCCAGTAACTGAATTTTACTAAAAAAAAAAAAAAAAAAAAAAAAAAATTTTCAGCTGCACTCGTTTTCCCCAGTTTCCGTTTTTATACTAGGTGAGCTAAAGTTATGCTCGTGATCAGTGAGCAGCCATCTTGAAATGGCTATGCCAACAGTTGACCATGGAAAGATGATTTTAATATATAAGCTCTGCTTGGGCATATATATGGTGTATTCATCTATTTTTTGACTAGATTAAAGATTGAAAATGGTAGTATAGGACAGATATGAAAAGGGTAAGCAAGCAGGGGGAGCAAGGTAAGCAAATAAGGATTGAGCAGGATGGAGGTGGAATAGGACCATACCTCTCAACTTAAATATTCTGCTTAAATATTTTATGTTGCACTTACAGTGCCCTGTGTGGTGATGTTTGTTGTACTTTTCTGCTTTTTCCATGTTTTAGTCAAAAAAGTTATCTGTTGGCATTGTTTTAGTTTATTCTGGGATCTTAGTCTTGTAGCTTCATTTGCAGACGTGGGAAGATTGTGTTAATACATTATACCAGATTTATATCTCCATAAGTAGAACTACTTGCAAAATCTAGCTGTTTGCATATTGAACCCTTTATTGGCCCTCAGCCTTGTAGTTTCATTTGCACTTGTGCAGAACTATAAACTACTGCCAGATTTTAGCCTCATTTAGTATTTTTTTTTGCTGCATTTTTTTACATAAACAGTGTTACTGGTAATTTTTTATATAGTTTGGTGTCTTAGAATGTGGTAGAATTGCAGTAGTGGGAGTATTGTAAATTCTGTTCCAGTATTAGGGCTTCAGTGCTTTTGCAGCTGTTTATATTCCAGTTTTTACTGTTAGTCTTATTTTCTGCTTATCATGCATATCCTCCCCGTGGTAGAGTAGCATTCGAAAGACATGCGTGAATGGGTGTGCCTTCATTGAAGGTTGGGCATTGAGCTGGCACCTCGGCATCATAAAAAGATATTGCCAATCATTAGCAGACCACAGTTCCGCTGTGGCGACCCTTAACCGGGAAAAAGCCAAAAGAAAAACAACAACATTTAGCTACTTAAAGTTGTACTCCATTGCCTGTCTGTTCCCTTGCTTTTTGCATCTGCCCCACCCCACCACAGAGACATTAAGATAAAGTTTCTGAAATTCTTACCTAGCTGGGGTCAATGACCTATAGCTTAGACTCTTGGGACTAGTGCTCCAACATTGTCTTTATTTGATTAGATACCTCTCTAGTTAGCCTGTTTCTTGCAGCTGTGTCTCTGGCCTGTGCTCCTTATGGTAATCTGACTTCCTAAGTCCCTCATCCCTTCTTTCAGTGCTATTGTCTGTTGTGTAAGTTATTTAAGTACTTTTCCCACCCACTGTTTTCCATATATACATAATACTTAATGCCCATCCAGCAAACCAGTATTGCTACTGAGTAAATCTCCTTTACTACAAATTATCTCCTGTTCATTCTTACCAGAGCTCCCATCTGTTCAGTGCCCTTGCTACACTCTGAGAGGATCCTGAATTAATCCTGCTCCATCCTTTGCAGATAAGATATTTATTGTCATTATTTTGCAATTCATTTAACTATTTTAGAGTGCTACTGTTTTATTTTTGCTTTGTTTGTTGATTTTGCATTTTTAATCATCATAAAGGTGTCTAATACATGAAATTGTCTTGTCCTGGTAATTTGTTTAAGCTGTGTTTTGGTAGCATTACTCTCCCAAGCAATCTTTTTTATGTGTTTACATTAAGAGGATGGGTGTAGTTCATCTAGTGGCAGTATGGGGTGACCTGGTCTATGTGAGTTTCGAAACACATAAGAAAGCTTTAACTATAGTCATTTTATAGGCCAGAAGACTTGCCAGTTTCCTGTATTTTAAGTGCCTGTATAAATTTGGAGCATTTGAGGTCTCCAGACCATCATGAAGCAATGGTTAGTAGTGCCCTGTATAAACACAGGTACCTAGAAATCAAAATTCTCTATAAAACCACCTTTGAAACTGTACCAGTAACTTAGTGAGTAGAGCAATTACTTTGTGTGCTGAGTAGCATAGAACAATTAATTTGCATTTTGAGGAGCATAGCTCCTTGAATTTTGCATTATATTGTCTAGTCTAGTCTAGTCTCTAGCCCCCAAAACACCTATGGTTAGCCTTCTATGAACCCCGCATGCCCTGCATCCTTGTAGCTCAGCCAGTAAAGGATCTTACATCATGGACATGCACTTTCCCAATTTCTCTGCAGCCAGTTTGGTGGATATGGATATATTGAGACAATGTAACAGTGGTCTAATGTTCACTGACAACCATTTAATTGTCAAAGAAGCAAACAGAGTATGTGAGAGATATAGATATATAATATATCTTGAGGCAAAACTCTTGTGTACAAACATTCAGAATAACATTCTGGTTGTCTGAAACACATACTACACCCACCACACACGGTGTGTACCCCACATATAGAACTGCTTATGCTAGGGTACTTAAATGCAACCTTTCCAATCTCCCAAAGCATCCCAGACATTCCATCTGAAAAGATTATCCTCAGCAAACTGAAAGCACTCAACAGAAACAATGCCTAACACAGCACAGACAGCCATACCCAGTGGAGCCTTAACCACCAAGCCCATAAGGTAAAACAATAAACTACCCAGGACTCTATTCACAGGGGACTCCATTGTATGACATGCTGATGACCAACTCACCAGGTTGAGCAAGGAAAAAAAATAATCATTAGCTGCCTATCAGGGACCAGAATCCACCAAGTTACACACACACACACACACACACACACACACACACACACACACACACACACACACACACACACACACACACACACACACACACACATTCAAGTTGTTGCACCACAGGTACCAGTAAGATTCAGTCATAGTCCATTTTGGTGTAAATTACCTGAGACGTATCTTCCTAGATTATATGAAGAGAGACATTATGGAGCTCTTGGACTATGTTTCACAGGCAGGTATGTGCCTAGCATTGAGCAGCATTCTACCCTCACTAAGGATGATGCCACAATATGAACAGAAGATGATTGACTTTCATAACTGGCTTAGTTTTTGGTATCATTCAAAGGGGACACAATATTTATCAGTATGAGGGGACATGGTTAACAAGCCACGTTGCTTTGCCAAGGATGATCTGCACATGTTCCCTCTAGGCTTTCAAATATTGGTTAAACATTGTTCTCTACTATAGAGCCTTTTTAGACAATGCCAAATTGACAAATCTTCCAACAAAGCAAAATCTACCCAAGGAAATCTAAAAGTATTACTGCTCAGTGGCAAGAGTCTGAACAAGACGCTCCACTCCCAGCAAACTTTCCTCACCACGGAGAATGCAGACATCTGTACAGTTACTAAGACATGGTTTAAAGCTGCAGAGAGTACCCCAGCAATGTAAGGCTTCAGTGCCTTCCACACATTTACACCAGCAACTGCACAGAGACTAAAGGTTGAGGTGTTTCAATCTATAGCAGTAACAAGCATATCTGTATGTTGGTTAAACAGGATGATGCACTAGAGTTCCTCCACATCCAGATTATCATAGGGAACATCCCATATCATATCCCTGCGAATTATAGGTCACCCTTTATGTCTCAAGAAAGCCACAGCTAGATCCATAGACCTATTGCAGATATTTATCATGCAATCAAATACCATACTCATAGGGGACTTTAATTATCCCTCTATAAAATGGGAATCCTACATGATCCTAAATTTGCAGGAGCAGAGATTTCTAGACTTTGTAAACACATGCAACCAGGACCAGTTAGTACATACACGTAAAGCAGGTACAAACATACTGGACCTGGTACTCAGAATTATGGGGGAGTGCTACCCCCCCCCCCGTGTTGTGTCCTCCCTGGTAAGGTCAAACCACAAAGAAGTATTCTAGGAAATAATAATTCTATAATCCCAGAAAACCCTGTAAAAGTTAGGAACTACCCCAAGGCAAACTACCTTTTATTAATTGATAACCTGTTAAAATGTCAAGCCCCTCCAAACCCAGGTAACACAGTAGCCTATGCAGAATTATTCACAGAAGCTCTGTATAGCCATGACAATGACAGCATACCAGCTGTTGGGCCTGCCAGAAGTAAGCCAAATACTATGTCAAAAACAAACCATCCTGGTGAAATCAAAACTTAAACAGGTTGTACAACAAAAGAAATTAAGTTCAAGCTAAAATTAGGAATTGTGACACCAAAAAAAATAAAAAAACTCTCTCATCAAATTGAATAGACAGCAAATCCAGAAAAGCACATTTTGAGATAATGATAGTGTCCCAGGTCAAAGTCAACCATAAAGTATTCTTTAGCTATGTCCAAAACCTCAAAGGAAGCACACAACAGTGTGCCAAACTGTTGTTAAATGGAGCCATGCTCACGGAACAGGGAGATACAGCAAATCTTCTGGCTGACAAACTCAGCTCCAGCTTTGCCATCCTCTCACCCTTAACCAACCCAAAGGAAATACCATCTAACATAATCCCTCCAGCCATCAGTAGGGAGCAGGTCTTAGGTGCATTGTCTAAAGCCAAGAATACAGCTTCAATGGGCACTTGTAATATCCTGGAATGTATCTTAAATTGCCTGAATTATGACCTACCGGGGTCACTGATGTCACTATTCAACCATAGCACTCACACAGACTTTGTGACATGTGAATGGGAGACTGCAACACACATTCCTCTGCACAAGGGCAAATCATCAACAGATCTTGAGAATTATTGACCCACTATTCTGACTAGTCTCTTATGCAAATCCATGGAAAGAATTATCATGAAAATGATTAACAATGACATGGAAACTTTCAGACACCAGACCCAACCCTGTTTGGTTTTGTCAGATGGAAGGTTATGTCTACTGAACCTGAAGGACTTCTTTAAGAAGATAACCAAGTCAATGGATGAAGCCAAAATGGTTCATACTGCCTAACCTGAGCTAGCTAAAGCATTTGTTACAATACAGAAAACACAAAACTCACAGGAAGATTTAATAAAAAATGTTCACAACTGATAAGTGCTTTCATCTTTACTCAAATCAGAGACTTCATCAGAACAAAATATTGATATCACTTTCTTAAATAACATTTGTATTATTTTGCATTTAAAGTGACATTACCCATATAAAGAGATCATAACTTTAAAATACAACTATTGGGTATAGCTTAATTTAGTCCAGGTGGACAGTATGCATTATTATTTATTTATTGCATTTGTTTAGTATAGCTTAATTTAGTCCGGGTGGACAGTATGCATTATTATTTATTTATTGCATTTGTTTACCGGGATAAGTCCACTGGGCCTAAAAGAGCCCATTTTCAGTGGAGGCCCGGGGAGAAAAGCTCCAACGAGATACAGAAAAAATATAAACATTAATTAGTACAGAAGCAGAAACAATGTTACAGATAGTAAATATAGTAACATATACAGAATATATACATAAAAGCAGAAATCTAGTTTGTTTGATTACAGCAATATATACAGAAAATATACATTAAAGCAGAATTCAATGAATTCAATCAGATTGATATAAACGGAGATCAGTATTATTGTACCAGAATCAACAAGTGAAGATAAAAATAAATATGGAGAAAATATCATCAGTCACTAGTAGCAAAAGACATAGGAGTTTAGTAATCATATAAGGAGAGTGAAGAGGTTAGATTATAGAGCAGGAACATAGCCAGGAAGAGTTGAGATGATTTTTCAGCATTTGTTTGAAGGTGGTGGTGCTGCCTGTGTTTCTTATAGAAGGTGGAAGTGAGTTCCATAATTTGGCGACAGTGAAGGCATAGAGGAGTTGACCAGCAGGTAAGGTGGGCTAATCTACTTTTAGAAGTAGATGATTTTCAGATCTTAGATGCCTGCTGGAATGGTATTTGGCAAGTAGAGGTGAGAGAGAAGGAAAGTATGTGGATCTGTAGATTATTTTGTGCACAGTAGTTAGGTGGGTGAATGAGAGATGGTGGGGGGTTCCAGCCACCCTAATTGTTTCAGTGACTTACAATGGTGGGATGAGAATGTGGCCTTGGTGGCAAATTTTGCTATTCTGTTGTAACACATAACAAGTTTGGATTTTGTAGAATTTTGGATATTAGTGAGGAGAGGGGCACCATAAAGGAGAGAGGGTAATAAAAAGGTAGTTGCAAGGGTTTGTCTAGTAGAGATGCTAAGAAAGTGTTGGCGCCTGTAGAGCATACCAAGCTTTTGGTGTGTTTTTTTGATGTTATTGTTTATGTGTAGGTCAAAGTTAAGGTTTTCATCTATAATAATGCCTAGTAATTTAGTGCGTGGGACAACTTCTATAGTGGTATTGTCTTGGGCTTGTATAGTGAAGAGTTTTTTATCAAATGGAGTGATTTTTCTAGGAGTAAAAATTACTAGTTTAGGTTTTTTTTTGGATTTAGGGCAAGATGATTGTTAAGCATCCAAGATTTAGTAGATGTGAGGGCATTCTGGGTAATTTTCTGGAGTTCAGAGCTGGAATTTGCAGTGCATATTATTGTAGAGTCATCAGCATACTGGATTACTGAGCATTGTGGGAGAGTGGTGTGAAAGTTGTTAATAAATATGTTAAATAAGAGGGGACCAAGTATGGAGCCTTGGGGTACCACTGTGGATGTACTGAGGAAGGGAGAGTAAGACTGTTGCCTTTTGGTGGATTGCTGCCTATTGGAGAGATAGCTGTTGTACCATTGTAGGGTAGGGGGAGAAATGTGGAGGGTGGATAGTTTAGAGAGTAGGATAGTGCAGGAAATGGTATCAAAAGCTTTGGAGAGGTCAAGGAAAAGCGAAGCAATTATTTTACCAGAATCCTGTGTCCGGTTAACTGCATCAAGGAAGGATAGGAGGGTGGTAGTGGTGCTGTGTCCTTGTCTGAAACCATGCTGAGTGGGTGATAAAATTTGATTTTCATGCAGGTGGTTCAGGAGTTGGGCATGGATGCATTTTTCCAGTATTTTAGAGAGGGGTGAGAGAATTGCTATGGGTCGAACGTTTGTGGTGTCTGTGTTGGTGCCACCTTTGTGTAAGGGAAGATTTAATGCTTTTTTCCAGATGTCTGGGATAAGGGACTCTGTAATTGATCTGTTAATGAGTATGCTGATGGGATAAGCTATAGAGTTTGCTGCTAGCTGCAGGAAATGTGGGGATAGATTGTCAGGGGCCAGAGTACAGGGTTTTAGCTTAAGTAAAAGTTTTTTTATTGTGCTGATGGGTATGGGGGAGAATTTTAGGTTAGGGTTAAGGATAGACTTGTTTTCTGGGATGATATGGTCATCAGCTGTCTTGGTGGTGGTGCTGTTAACTGTAGGAAAGGTGGAGGTTAGGTTAGCTATGGTGTCAATGAAGTAGGAATTGAAAAGGGTAGCAAGTTCAGTGGGAGTTTTTTGTGGGTCAGGGTATGGATTGCTTTGAGAGCCTGGGTGTAATAGTTGGCTGATGGAAGACCATAATTTTTGGGGATTATTTTTATGTTGGATTTGTAGGTGGAAGTAGTGGTCTTTTTTATCAGTGGTTATTAGACGTTTTGCCTGGTTACGGAGTTGCTTGTAATGTAATAGAGTTGAGGGGGGGTCTTTGTTTTTCTGCCATGATTTCCAGATTTTATCCCTTGTGGACATTACTTCTTTGGTGGATTTTGAGAGCCAGCATGCATGGTTATGTTTTATTCATTTTTGGCGGGTGGGTGATTGCCTATTTAGGATGTCTAGAAATGCTGAGTTAAAGAATTCAACAGCCTCATTAAGTGGTAGGGATTTGAGAGGTTTCCAGTTTACTTTAGCTAAGGTTTCATTAAATATGGATGATTGGAACTTAGTAAAATTTCTGGTAGATTTGTATTGGTGTTGGCCTGTGGTTGGAGTAGTTTTGTGTATGATATATGCTGGGTGGTGGTTACTAATGACATTAGGTAGTATGCCTGCACTGATGACATTGAAAGGGTGGGATACTAATATCCAGTCTATTGTGGAACCCCAGTTGTAATTTTTGTGAGGTCTAGTGATGTCTTCAATTAGTTGTAAAGATTTATGTTTTTTGAGGGGTTGTTGTGGCCTATATCTAGCCAGTCGATATTCACATCACCTAGAATGATGGTTTCATTATCTATGTTTTGGGAAGTCCAGCCAAGTATGTTTTCTAATATTGGTATGTTGTTTCCTGGGGGAATATAAAGAGCAATTATGCAAATATTTTAACTGCCAAAAAAGTTCTGTAGTTTCTAAAAATTCACTGAATGTACCCCACCTGTAATTAATTTCCAGCCATTTTAACACAAAAAATAAAAATGTATGTTCTGGGCAGGCTTTTAAGTATTGAAAAAAGGAGTTTGTGTTACTTTCTTTCTAATGTCATAAAAGTGCTCATAAATGTTATCCTTAATGTGCTATTTGGTCTTCCCTATATCAAAGACCGAGCAAATCTGACAAAGTGCAGCATATACTACCCCTTTGGATTCACAGTTGGATTCACAGTTGGTATATACCTTACATTTAAACATATCCACAGGAATACATTTCCATCTGGTTCCTTTCAATAGTATAGGGGCACTGATTACATTTTTACATTTATAGGTCCCCATACATTTAGCAGTGAATGATTCTTACAATTTTTTTCTTTTTCTAAACACTATTTTTGGTCCCTGGCCAAGTATTTTACTACTATCTTTATCCAAGCAAAAAAAAATTCCCAGTTTTTATTAATGTTGTCTTTAATGCAATAAGCATCAACATGGAAACATATATTCATTTGCACACTGCTTACATACCTATGGACAATTTAGAGGACCCCCAATTCACATCATGGAAATACTTTGGGAAAGACTGGAGCACTCATCTAAAACCCATGTATGACAGAAGGATAACATGCAGACTTTACACAGAAGGCAACCCAGATTGGGGGGAGGGTAAAATGGAGAACCAAGAGCTAAGAAATAGCACATTAATGGCTACATCACTTTGCTACCCAGCTAACAGATGTGTACATTAAATTAATTCTGTTACAAAACAGAATGATTAAATACAGGCATGTTTCTGTACCGCTTGGCTCCAAACATAGATCTGAAATAAATGTATGCATCAACACAGTGTATGGTTCTTCAAATAAAAACTCTACATCTCATTGCTTGAATGCATAGTTTTTCACTTTCAATATGTACCAGGACACTGATTTTAATATCATAAGTAAAAATTATTTTGTCACAGCTGGAAAAATGTTTTTAATTGTTGCAGTGCCTGTAGTTGTGGTACAATCATTGGCAACTGAAGTACATTGTCTTATGGTGCTTTATGCATGAAAAAGAAGGTTCCCATTGTATGCATGAGGACCACAAGTGCTGTCCTCAGAAAAACAAGGATATAGGTGAGATCACAAGGAAATTTATAATAACTCGAAAATTACCGTATCTCAAATTATTCCTTCTCTAAATTACAGCTAGTACATATAAGTAGCAGGGGTGTGAGGGTGAAGCCCCCACTTACTCCCCACAAAAATGCTTTTTAGGTATGACTGAATTTCACATTTCATTGTTATGCTCCAAATATTGCACTTACTTTTTCAGAGATTTGGGACTCGCCTTGAAGAGACTTAAAATTTTGACAAGGTGCCCATGAAAGCCTCTTACATAATTTGTCTGGATACAGGAAAGGAAAGTCAGTGCCTTAACTGATTAGAAGACTTTTTCTGCAATGCAATACCTTTTACTTGACAAGCAGATGATTAAATATTTATTGAAATCTAACACAAGCAATGAAAACTATCTGTGCTCCTGGTTTTAGTAATGTGTGCGCAACTGTGTTAGGGTGAGACAGGGTGCAGAGTTGATCAACTCCAGTGTATGTATTTTTTCTCTTCTTAGAAGCTTTTTATTCCTTTGTTCATTGTGGATTTTTTCAAACACTAAGCAGTGCTCCAAGATAACAATTCACATTGCCATAATAGATATAAGTGGAGAAAAAACTATTTGTTTCATTTTTGTTGACCAGGAAAGCCTGACTGGACAGGTGCCCCTTTTCAGCGGAGATCCAGGGAGAAATGGTCCAACACAATTTTTTATTACAGTATTAATGTTACACAGGATTGGAGTCACATACATTAATTTGTTGCATTGCATACACTGAGAAAAACTGCAGTGTAGTGTTATTGCTACATACGGTTTTATACAGTTTCTGGAGTGCAAAGTTTTGTACAGTATCTATTTCTACTACCCTCTAGTCTTTTATTTCTTCAGTGCTACCTTTCAAAAGAAATAATACTTCCTGAAAAGATTCTGACAGTTAACTGTAGACAGATTTGTCTCCCTAAATTTGATTAATTTTATAAAGTGCTGTCAAATACACAATTTATTATATGATGTAAAGCAGTATGTTGACATATGTGGATAGAGAGACAGAGGTGGCTGTTAGAGGTATGAGGAAAGAGGGAATTGGGGTACAAGGTGAAATACAAAACAGGGAAATATATAAGGGGTCGATGAGAGATGGAGAGTGAGAGGAAAAGTTGTGAGAGCAACAGAGAGGAGTTATTTAGCCTGGGAAAATACAAAAGTAAATCCATACCTGGTATAGCTGCTGTTTGGCTTGCTTTTTGAGTCTAGGGTAGTTTGCAATTAATTTAGTTCTTTAGTAATCTTGTTCCAGATGTTTGAGATGCATAGCACTCAACTGTTCAGATTTTTGCCTATTTTTGGTCTGTTCCTCATAACATTTATGGTTTTCTGGCAAATCACTGAGGATTGAAATCATTCAAGTTTCAGACTTGATATCCTTCAGAAAATGCACTCTAATACAAATCCTGTTATTCTAGCAACTTTCTAAGTTTATAAGAACAATATTTAAAGTATGTCCCTATTTTTAGGCCTTTGTCTCCCTATTATTTTATGGTTTGTCCAGGATTTTCTGTGCTAAGAGGTTGAGAGGTGCTGTATGTCAAGATGTGGTGTGAATATAATGAGTCACATGCAGAATTGTTTGATAGATTTATAGTTAGTATTTTTTTTCTCCAGAACAGAGGACCTTGTTACAACAGTATAGCATGTCTTGTAGTGTTGGACAATTATTTGCTGAGTGAATTATTTTGCAGAAAATTAGAAGCTGCGTCTATGTTATGTAGTTTGGAAACTCAAACAATGTTAACGACTACGGAGCTTGGCAGTGACGTATCCTATAATCAAGGTTTGCTGCAAATTTTGCTGTTTTGTTATAGCAGGTTGATAGTGTGGCTAGGCTTGTGGTATTTCAATTGGTGGATACTGGTGAGACATACAGTAATGACGTCAGCATATAGGTTAATGCTAGTGGTTTTCTGGTTGGAGCTGTGAGATATGTTTGGCCCTGTACTGAGAGCCTAGTTGTTGATGTTTTTTTTTTTGACTGCTTAAAGTACAGGTTATTAGTTGTTATACCTAATAATTTAACTTGGGTTACAATTTCTATTTGTGTGGTATTAGAGGAAGTGATAACAAACTTGTAGATTTGTTTTAGGTATTGTTTAGGGGTAAATGGCATGAGTTTTGTTTTGCTGTAGTTTAAAAGTAAGTTGACTTGTTTTATCAAGCTTTTACTGATGAGAACACTTTCTGTTTGACTAGATGGAGTTCATTTATTGATGGGGCTGAACAGACTAACGTTGAGTTGTCAGCACAATGTATTACGTCTGTGTAGAGTGTGGCAGTAGACAGTTTGTTTATAACAATATTTAAAAGTACATGTCCTATTATAGAACCCTGAGGTACACCTACTGAGACATTTTGAAAGGAGAGAATCTGCTCCCATTTCATGGTTTACTGTCTATGTGAGAGACAGCTGAGGAAAAATGACAGGGAGGGAGGTTAAAGGAGGAGAGTTCAGTGAGAAGATATTGATGGGATACAGTTTTGAAAGCCTTAGATAGGTCTAGAAATAAAGATGAGATTAGCTTGCCATTATTTCTGTGAGAGTTATTGCTATTGGTGAAATGTACAAGAGCAGAGGTGGTACTAAGATGGGGTCGGAAACCATGCTGGGTGTTTGATAACAGTATTTGCGCTGAGGTAATATAGTAGCTGTGTGTGAATGCATTTTTCTAGAATTTTAGATATTTGTGATAATAAACCAAAAACAATGTAAAATTCCCAAAAATGCGAAAATCAACTTACAAATTTATTAAACCGACTTGCAGAGCCAACTAGAAATGACCTGTAACATTTAAGTGCTTTTGTTCTTTATTTCACAGTAACTTCATCAGAATAAAATACAATAACTTAACATTCAATAAATATTGATTTACAATATCACTTTACTAACTAACTGAAACAGTGCATCATCACTATAAATAATTATTTTAAATAATTTCCTTGAATAGTTTATCTAGAATTGTCTGTAATACATAAAAAACCTTAGTTAATAAATCTAAAATATCTTAAGAAAAACTACAACTTCCTCAGTCCCAAAATACATAATGCTAATCATATCACTGAGGCATGGTGCTTTGTCAGACAGTAATGCAAGTTGACATTTCAATTCTCTTATACCGAATTCATTGTTTACATTCCCTAACAACTTGTAATGTTAACATGATCGAGTATAAAAATAATTTTTTTTAATACTTACACACTGTGAGGTATGTTTAGCCAAGGCATTACTAAAATAGCTATTTCTAATGTTTAGCCTATGTTTATTTTCACTTAACTGGCACACCACCCAGAGATACTTTATAAAAAAGGATACAAGGCCTAAACAACATGCCCTATATGGGTTGATGTAAAGCCCTGTCACTATACTTCGTATCCTACAGACTGCTAAGAGGTAACTTTTGTCTGTCATACAGTACATTCACTGACCCATTGCTGATGGATTTACTGCACATCAACAAGTCATATGGCAACAGAACGACTTGATCTAGGGATCTAAACCTCTTCTATTTACATTGTCTTCCTAGTGGTTTTACCCAGATAGAAGCTCTCACGTGAACTGCAGTCTAGAGTAGTTTATATTGTACCTATCTTTGCTAATAATATCTTTGCTACAAGACCGCAAAAGCAGGTTACTACCTGTGTTTCTGTATCTACATAATTTGCAATTATTGCATGGATAAGTACCAAATACTCCTTTTTGGCATTAATGTGCACACTCTTATCTTTCTCAAATAAATTCTTTAAGGTACTGTACTTCTTGTAAACAAATTTTGGTTCAGTATCAACTATGGACATTGAATCATTGCTTCCCCAAAATTATTTTCCAGTTGCCAGTCATAATATGCTTAACATATAACATATCTAAAGAAATAGGAATTGGAAAAGCTTTACATAGACATTTGTAATGCTTGCTTGACTTTTTTTGCTTAAAGCCAGTCAAAACTATAGGGTGCAACTGTAGTTCTGTTATTCCTTTCCTTCCTAACATTATCAGTTATCATCTTGGAGTAACCTCTTTCTATAAACATTGATCTATGAACCACCATTTCTTGTTCAAAAATGAAATCATCACTAAGTGACTTAGATGTATAAATTGCCCTCTAATAACACTGTATTTTATGAACTGCAGATGTTGACTTGAGCTATGCAAATAATTGTTTGTAAGAATTTTCTTTCTGTGAATATTACCTCTAAAACATCTATTTTAAACATCTGTAGTAACTTACAAGTCTAAAAATGAACTTTGTTACCAACCTCGCCTAATGTAATGTGAAACAAAAATGTAGTGTGGTTCAATTTTTCCCAGAAAAAATGTTGTCAGTGTCAGCACTATTACAAATAAGTATCAAATCATCTATATATCTTCTATAAAAAGAAACAAATTTGGACCATTTATTATCAATAAGATTTACGAACACTAGTTCCAGTCTAGTACCCATTGACATACCACTCAGCTGTTAAACAATTTGTTTCTCAACAGTAAAAAGCAGTCAGACAAATTCAATAAAGCGTACATGATCCATTTACATCATGTGCATGTCGCAACAGTAGCACACCATTTTGGATTCAGTAAGGGGTGCGCACCACCTTGCAAACAAGGTAAACACTGTGGCATGCTAATTACACCATAAGCAGCTAAATTGTATGCTAATAAACAAACGCAACACGGAGCAGTTAATCAACAAGCTGTAAAGCAACTGTGTAGACTCAGTTCTGGTTTCCCTGCAAATTTGAAAACTTACTGGAATACAGCCACAGAAAGGAGTCTACACAGAAACAATGTTAGGGGCTGCTGTTGCTTTAATTCATGTGTATGTACAACAGCCTGAAGTCTGTGCTGCTGCTTTTGCTAATAGACCTAGGTCAAGAAGGAGAAGATTTTTCAGACCCCTGTTTAACTTATCATAACCTGCATGATGTGGAAATTGTAAAGTTCTATAGGGTGGATAGAGACACACTAAAGGAACTCTGCAACCTCTGTTGTCCTCAACCCAGACCCAGGGCAAACCAAGGGGAACTCATACCAGTGAAGAGAAAGGTATGTGTAGCACTTAGAATCTTAGCTACAGGTACCTTTCAGAGACCAACAGGGGACATGCTGGGGGTGACACAGACATCAGCATCCAGGATCATCCATCATTTCCTGACTGCTATGCTCCAACATGCCAGTGACCACATATATTTCCCCCATACTCCTGAGGATAGGGCCACTAATATGCAGATGTTCTACTATGTAGCACACTATCCTGAAGTACTGGGCACCATAGATTGCACACACATAGAAATTAAGGCATCACCTGGGGAACAGGTTGTTTGTAATGCCAAGGGAATCATCTTGAATGTGTGTGCTGGCAACCCTGGCAGTTACCATTACTCATATATCTGGCAAACCTCCCAACTCTATCAGATGTTCACTAGGGGAGAGGCCTGCTGATATCATCCACTATAATCTGACTTGCAGTCTTGTATAAGTCAGGCTTGTGCCATAGCCTTGTGAAAGTACTGAGTTTTTAGTCTCTGTACTTAGGTAGGGGTTATGTTTTCACTGCAGTCAACTTGGTGTATTTGTGTGTGTGTCTAGACGGAAGAGCAGAATTGTGTATCCTACAGTTACTGCTTCAATGCCATGAATTGACAGTATTTTGATACATGCATATGACTATACATCCATTACATGAAAGTCTCCCAACATCTTCTCTCCAACATGGCCTGCTGATGTCATCTACTATAAGATGACTTGCAGTTTTGTATTAGTCAAACTTTGGCAGTGGTGCTTCTGTAAACTACTGAGTTCTGAAGTCTGTATAGTTAGATAGGTAGGGGATCTATTCTCACTGCAGAGAAGTGTGTGTGTGTGTGTGTGTGTGTGTGTGTGTGTGTGTGTGAAAAACTTTTACACCAGCATGTGGGACATTGTTACTGCCATATTCTCCTCAACAGACATTGTTGTTGTCATCTGCTATAAAGTGTTGTCTGAGACACTCCAAGTCAGACTTGAGCTGTGGCACTTGCCTTAAATGCAGAGGTCTGTAGTCTGGGTACATAGATAGGTAGGGGTTCTGTTCTCACTTCAGTCAACTGTGTTTGTGTTTATGCTTGACATTACAGAGAGAGAGCATTTTACAACAGTATGTGGGACACTGTTATTACCATATTCTCCTCAACAGACACTGCTGATGTCATCAGCTAGATCTGATTTGTGGATCTGCACTATTCCCACCAGTCCAGCATCAGAGACTGGATTGGAGGCCAGGCTGACATCACTTCATCCTACACAATACAGATTACAGTGACCTGGCTTTCAGTCTATCCACATACATTATGGCATGGTTTGTAAGCTCTATGTTTTCTTGATGAGAAAGGTGTGTGGTCTCTCCAGCTGCTGCATGCATCTGGTGAGGTTCATACAAAAGACAGCATTATACTCTATTAGTGTTCTGATGAGGTTCTAGTACAGTATTGTCATGCAATCCTACGATCTGAATATGATGGCATGACTTATGGTGTGTACAATATAGGCTTTCAATACCAGTGTGGACACTTGGTGGTCAAAGTTCAGATTGCTATAACTACATGTATTCCCAATGCTTGTATCACTGGGTTTCAGCATGGCAGAACTGTTGTCTGTGCTGTAATTAGCATGGAATTCCACTTTTCAGAAGGACAACATAAAGATACATTTCTGCATTCATTTGTAGATCATGTGGCTTTGTCACCAATCATTTGTCTGTGTTAGCTTTTCCTGTCATATGTTATCATCATTGGTGGACTCAATGATTGCATCCAATATGCAAGTATCAGCAAACGTCGTAAGTCAAATGTCTTATACTTTAGTCTGAACTGTTGAGAAATAGATTCCAAACAAAAAAAGGCCAATGACAGATCCCTGGGGTACACCAGCGGTGACAGCTCTGCTGGTACAGGTTGATTCACCAACTTTCACAGTGTGTTTGGGTGGCACAGTGGTGCAGCAGTTAGCATTGTCACCTCACAAGAGGTTCTCCAGTTCAATTCTTGACTAGGGTGCCTTTTGTGTGGAGTCTGCATGTCCTCCTTGCATTCCCATGGGCTTCTGCTGGATGCTTTGGTTTCCTCCCCCATTCCAAACACATGCATCTTGAGCATTTCTTCCCGGGCCTCCACTGAAAATGGACTCTGTCCCAGTTGGAATTTCCAGGTAAACAAATGTTAAACAAATAAATAAAAAAATAAATGTGTTCTATTGGTGAGCCAATTGGTGAGCCATCTAGTGATGTAAGGGTTAACCCCCAGCTGGGAGAGTTTTCAATGATACCTGTGTGGGGGATTGTGTCAAAACCCTAGGCCAGATCACAATAGGCAGTATGCACTGTCTTACCTTAATCCAGGCCTATCACACAGAATCAATGGGTTATGACAACATCACAAATCGCCTATGCCATGACTCAGCACATACACCTTCCTGATACGGTTAAATGCACACTTCAAAACACCCTTCACATGGGCTATGTTTCTGTGGAACAGTGTACATCAACATGCAGCCATCTGAGATGGGGGGACAGTACCTGATGCATGCATATGTAGACGCATCCTGGCTGTCTTCAACTGTGAGGTAGACCAACATGTCATCATGGACCTTTTCTAAATGGACAGTAGTAATATCCTGACTGTGTGTAACAGACCTGTGTGAGTTTTTAATGCTATATCATGTATGTTACATCTGATAGATGTCCTCAAAGAGGTCATTGAGGGCATGCAGGATGACAACACTATCATTTTGTGGAACTTGACTAGGTCAAGACATTTTAATCCACACTGAGGTATTCAATCAATAGTGTCATATGTGGCCATAAACAGCTATATCACCAAGTGGGTAGTCCAGTGTATCACATATGTGGCATCTTGCTATGTTGAAATGTATGAAGTGACCTATATCTCAGGTCCATTAATCAGGTCCATACATCAGGGCTGTCTAGTAAACCCTTTCCTGTCCATTAATTAAGTGATGGACTTCACTGATAACATCCTGTGTCCAAATAGCTGCCTGAAGGACTACAGACGGTGGACAGTCATTGACTCCAACTGTGATATTAGTATAATACAGACAGTATCAACATATACTAAAAATTGCTGCCATAGCCATGGCAGCACCTGCAATGACAAGAAAACATGGGGGGGATTTATTAAGTCATGAAAACAAACACACAACCCAAGTATAATGTGGACATCACACCCTATAATCACACCAATAGGTATATGACCTGTGTCCGGGGGTAGATGGTAAATGGAATGTTCACCAGCATGTGGTCACAGTGCTGACTAATCCCATGTATGTAACACAAGTACTGAGTATGTGAAGGAAATCCACATCAGAGGCCATAAAACCTCCATAGTTCCCAGCCTTCATCACACCAGTAACTGAGTGTAATGCACCCTTCTTCACGTACCTGCCCGTACATCTTCCACTGATGTATAATGGAAGTGTACCACCTTTGTCATAGTGAGCTGTCACACAGCTTATTCGCCATACATAGGCATTCGTTTTGTAGCATAAACATGACTGTCTGATGGTGCAGAACACCAATCAAGTTGTTATACCAGATCCATGGGTGCTACCTCTTCTAGTGATGCACACACTACATACATAGGTGTTTGACAACATTAATGGCATGAATATCATTCATGACAGTGTGGATTTTGCCATATAGCCTTGTATTCCTCATAATGTTGCATACAGGTATAGCAGTGTCCCTCCGAACACCTCCAGCAGATGTTACAGTGCCCAGACATTGTGTGATTACCCTCATAGAGTGTGCATGTATCATAATAGTTGTACAAGTGTGTTTGTTCAGAATCATCCCTTATCACTTTATATCACATATGCTATGTCAGATGCCTGGGATTACTGGTGGTATTATTCTGATATTGTTCATGATTGTGGTTGTTTCTTTTAATGTTAGCCATGAGCCTTTACCTGTGTCCCATTTGCTGGAGACCTCTGCTGAGATTACACCCATATTCAGGCACATCAGTTTTCACAGCTTCACAATATGCACCCTACTCCAATTGTACGTCAGATCCCTGATAGATGTCCTCTGCATTATTCATGTAAGGATGCTTATCTCACAGACATCCTCCCCATTGTAATGTCACCTTGTATAACAGTCACATAATCACATTTTCACTGTGCAATCCTTATTGCACCATATAGATATGTGATTGGAACTGCTGTTACAACCATCTTCCATTGATATGCCCACATCTGCTGTATATTTGGTTGTTTCACCTATCCTCTTTTCCTGTGTGAATTCCTACAATTCATCTGTGTGTCCCTATTCAATACACATACTTCCCCTGAGTGTTTATTTTACGTGACAATCCATGTACCATTGCACATCATTTACACAGCTTCAGCACAGAATGCCAGGAATGGGATATCACAATACTCTGCACTATAGATACACTGTCATGTACTGTGTTCGGACCATTTACTTTGATTTCATACCTCTCAACTGTCCAGATATTCACATGCTGTCCAGATGTGTTCCTTATCAAATTTGTGGCTTTCTGCTATATCACTGGGATGATTTCAGGACTGATGTGACTCAATATTACATACATTTGAGTTCATCTCTCTCAGTTGTCCAAATTTCTAAAGAATGTGCACATTTTTGTCTCATATTTGTGATCTTTTCCTCATAAAATGTTGTTTTTCTGGCAAATAATTGGCATGTCATTGTGGATTGAAGTCAGAAAAGAATGACAAACAGCCAAGGATCGAACCGGAGAATCTCTTGCCGTGCGGTGGCAACGCTAACTGCTGCACCACCGTGGCCACCCTTCTAAGTTTGTAAGATCAATATTTCAAAAATGTCCCTATTGTTGGGCCTTTGTCCAGATTTCTTGTGTAAGAAGTTGAGAGGTATGTTTAAGTTTCATACTTCAAATTCTTCATAACATGTATGTTAACACAAATCCCTGGTTATTCTAGCACATTTCCAAAGAGCAAATATGTCAAATATGTCCCTATTTCTGTGTCATTGTCCCCTCATTATGTTGGCCTTTGTCCAGATGTCTTGCACTAAGAGATTGAGAGCTCTCTGTTAAGCCCTGTTGATTATTGTGGTATTCTGTGCAAAACCACAGACCTTCAGTGCTCTGATTTAAATAGGATTGCTATTCATGCTTGCTTACATGGTTTCCTGGCTAGCAACACTTTTGACAGCCATGAAACCTCGTTTTAACATGAAATGTGTCATGACTATGCATTGTGCACTGCTGTGTGCTGCTCACCACTGTGCACACTTGAAAACCTCAGTGAGGCTTTGCATGAAGCCTACATAGAGTTTATTGAATCACAGGGAATTTTTTTAGTATTAGATCAATCAGCAAACACATATATTTGGCAGTTACATTGCTCAAACCCGTTTTCATACTTAAATAATTCTGAACATATTCAATTCATATATCCACAATAAACATCACTGTTTCAGTACCCTTAAGCTCATACATTTTAAATAAATCAAGACATATCCAAGATTTAAATAAAATTCTGTTTGTAGGATAATATGATTTTAAAATAGCATTGAAACAGAAAGACAGAGGCTCTGTTTTAGAAAAATCCACTTGTATAATGAGTCTAAATGGGGGGGGGGGGGCGGTCACTATTTTTATGCAACTTAGGTATTCCAAACAACCATCCCATTATATAAGTTCCATTAAATTAAGCGTGTTTAATGATAAACCTAATTTTGGTTAAAACTTAAAACTTTACTTGAAAAGTATAAGTAGTAATCAAGTGAAGTTATCTAAAGTGGTATATTGATTTGACAGTGTGAGGTGAATTCTCTATGTTCATATGACATTGTAAATAATTTTGTTTGTGTGTGAAAAATGCATTTTGAGAAAGCAATGACAGTCACACTTTAAGCACTCCTGAGGATTTCTTAACCATATTTATTAACTCTGCTTCAGCTAACATACTTTCTCAGCAAACATCTACCCTCTCTACTAAAGATTCCTTCCTTCATCTAACTTTTCCTCTTAAAAAAGATTTCTCTGAAACAAACAGCTTGTTTAGGAGCCTGCCTAACTGATATTGATAATCTGTACCCTGGTTTTCAAACCTCTGCAAAGACATAACATCCTGCCCTCATTATGTCATGGAATGTTTAGGGCTGCTCTTAAGTGAAATGAACCACAGGAGGCAGACTCCATGACATTTCTTCACTGTCCACTAGTTCTCCTTGCACCACATCCAATGCTGCCCCTCATATCTCCCATCCTTTCTTCCCCAGACCATCCAAGCAGATTACTTATTTCTTTTCACATTTTGTCTCATTCTATATTTCCTCCATCCTTTCAATGCACCCTAACTGGCCAAGATTATAGTATAACTGTGGAGGAAATTATTCAATTAAATGAGAGTCTGTGGGCAGTAAGGCCAAGAGAAGCCATGTGTTTCTAAATGTTCAGAAATGCATTTTAGAGTTTTTTTTAAACCTCTTGATTCAATGATGACTTGAAAAAAAATCATGATTAAAAATAAATTTGGTTTTATTTATTTCTTTAAGGAAGAGATGTATTTTGACCAAGGATTAATATTCAAAGCTATCAAAACAGTAGTTTCCAAAAAAACTTAAAACACACATGCTTGTAGGGATACATGCATTATATCTGAGAATAGTGCCTGCCTCTCTAAAACACCAAAAATATAGTTACCTTATGTATACCCCCTTTGGTATTACATTCAGATGAAAGTGAAATAGCAGTAAAGTATTCCAACTTGCTTCACACAGATTAACCTTAATATTGGCATACAAAGGCAAAACAATAACTGATAAAGGCAGAACAGATGACATCATAATCAGTTTATTCCACATACTGCCCCATAACCAGTAATTATAGATACTTTATCGACTTTGTACATCTCAGATGCCTGCTTGTGATTTAAAAATGTCCATAAGTATTCCAACATGCTTTACCCAAGCAAACATTAGTTATGCACAGCCAGAATAATGGCTATTTCACTTAAGTAAATGACAGCAATGCAAGCCACTTCATCCACAGATAACCACCATACCCAGTAGTTATATCAACTGTCATAGTTTCAAAATTTAAAATAACTGTGTATAGGCCTAACTCAGTTGGAATACAGACTGCAAAGTCATTACGTATACATTGGGACCTAACAATGTGTCCAGTGCATTTTAAAGGATTCCAAAGTGTTACATTGCCTCAAATATATTGATAATTTGTTCCATTATATGACAATAGCCTGACTTAATCACCCATGTTGGTGAGAACCAAGTACAAAATGTTATCTCCCCTTGTGGGGGATGAGATGAGCTGGTCTAGTGTGTTAGAAATGATGAAGTCAAGGAACCATTGGATGAGTGCATTAGTACAGGAATAGTTCATCCAGTCTATGGTGGGGTAGTTGAAGTCAGCAAGGAAGCAAGGATCAGGGTGTTAGGGGGTACTTTGATGGAGTCTAGTAAATACAGGTAGGAGGAGTGGGTGTCTTGAGTCATGGAGGGGGGTCTATAGCAGGCTATAACTTGGTTGGGTGTCTTGCCAATTATCAGTTGCACCTGGAGAAGTTCCAGTGCATCATGCTAGCAAACCAGTCTGGAGGTATGCCTGTCCTTAATGAAGATAGAAACACCACCACTCTTAGTCTTCCTGACATTCATTTTGGAGTCAGAATGTATGGAATGAGGTATAGCCTGGTAAGGCAGGGGTGCTCTCAGCAGTCCTGAACCAAGCTTCTGTGACCGAACAGATGTTAGCATCTTCCAGTGTGAGAAGAGCCTCCAGTGAGTGCATTTTCTGGTTAAGGCTCCTAGCGTTAAGCAGCAAGACCTTCAATTTGCTTTTGGACAGATGTTTTATGTTGGAAGATTTGTCTTTGGGACATTGCCTAAAAAAGACACAATGTGGAAGGCAAAAGCTTTGGCCAAGATCTAGAATCCCAGGGGTGACAGGTGGAGGCCATCTCTGGAAAAGAATCAAGGTCTGTCAACCATGTCATCCAAGGCAGACAGATACTGGATTCACTTGGAATGATACCAGAAATGAAGCCAATTGTTGAAGTCAATTATTTTTTTGTTGGTATTGTGGTATCATTATTGGTGAAGGTAGGATTCTACTTAGGGCAAGGGTCATACCTGCCTGGGACCCATACTCTGAGAGCTCAATCATGTCTCTCTCTTCATATAGTCCAGGCAGGTACATCTCAAGTCATTCACACCAACATGAACAATGACAGTCGTACTTGTTGTGGAGAGACTTAAGTGTGTGCATGATGTAGCAAATTCTGGCAACAGACAGACAACTGACCATGATCTTCTCCTTGTCAAGCCTGGTGAGGGGGACATTGATGTGTCTCACAAATGAGTCGCCAATGACTAGTATGTTTGGTTTATTGTTATGCCTTGTGGGCTGTGTTGGTTTACTGTTATGCCTTATGGGCTATGTTTGTGAGACACTGGTGTATTGTCTGCTGTATGTGATGTATTTAGTGTTGTGTATAGAATGTTTGTGAGTGTGTTTTGGAGGTCTCTGCTGCTTAGGCAAGTTTTTATTGAGGACCTCTGCATAGGTTGGTTTGTGTTGTGCTTGTCTATGTGATGTGAGTGGTGTGGTGTTTGCGCTGGAAATTTCCTCTTTGTCAGGATTACTGACTATGGCATGAGAGAGCATGGATTCCAGGTTACTAATATAGATGCATTTCTCACAAGTAAAATAATTATGTGCTAGGAGAAGAGGGTTGTCAGTGAACATATGACAGTTGCTACACTGTCTCAATATGCCCGTGTTGACCAGGCTGGCAGTAGAAACTGATGGGAATTGTTCAGACATAGTCATCTGAATACTTGGGCAGACTTATGAGAGAGGGCTTTGATAAGGGTTTGTCCACAGAAGTGTAGACCATAGGGGGCAGATACTAGATGGCTAACTGAGAGCAGTGAATTTTGAGAGGTCCATAAACTAGTATAATAATATAAGCAAAATGTTATTATTTTCAAGTTTAAAACATCAGAAATCTATAGACAAACCACTAAACTACATAAATATCCATTTTGGTGAAGATATACAAAAAATTTCCTATCAAGTAACTTGGAGATATATTGAGTCACTGAATATGAACAACTCAAGGAATTCTCATCCAGATGCTGCTTTGAAAAAAGAACTGCAATTGATGACATCTACCTTACAGGAACTATCTTTAAAGATGGATGGCTTTAAAAATGACTTAGAAAACCTCAAATTAAATTCTCAAAAGCAGACTGATACTCTTAAGGAACTATTACAGCAACACCATACAAAAATAACAAATATAGAGACTACTCTAAATGGCATTGAAGGGAGACTCAGAGGAAGAAGTCCAAAAAGAATTTCTGCTTAAACAGAATACATGGCTGCTTAACAAAATAGATGACTTAGAAAACAGGGAAAGGAGAAACAACATAAGGATCTTTGGTCTGCCTGAAAACAATGAAGGAGAAGATATTCTTTCATTTTTAACAACCTGGATTCCTAAATTTTTAGACTTCAAAGAGGGACTTTCATTTGGAATTAAAAGGGCACATAGAGCACTGAGGAAACCTGCTTTCTAAATCAACAAATACTCCACCTTGAGCCATAGTTATAAAATTTCTTTCATTTCTGGACAAGAAACTAATATTAAAATCTGCTTGGAGAAAATCACCCTTAAAATACAATCAAAGCCTGATAAGGTTTGACAGTGATCATTCTTCCAGAATACTAGAGCAAAGGAAAAAAGTCTGGTTAATAAAACTGTTGAAACAAAACAAAACAACATTAAAGCACAGCTGACCTTTCCAGTCAAGATAAAAATACTTTTTGCTGATGAAATGAAACCCTTTAATGACTTAGAAGAAGCTACTATATTCATCAAAAACAACAACATAGTGCCTATCCCAGAAGAAATGGAATGGATGGCCCCTACTCTACTCTTAAAAGAATAAAAGAAACAAATCCTTGGACTGATGCTAGAAAGAAGAAACAAAAAAATGAATCCAAGATAGCTGTCCCAATAAAACAACTCTTACAACTACATCTCTCAAAGTATCAACTGATATGGTACATCACTTGTCATCTGTTTTAATTTTTTAAAAAAGGAGGGTTTCTTAAACAACTGAGAAACAGCAATGATTTATTCAGAATGTTCAAAGAATCCATATATTATTCCCAAACAAAGGTAGGTCAAGATGGGTTACTATTTACGTTATATACAAGCCAAACAAAGCAACATATAATACAAACATAGAAGTTTCTATTCCTCTACTTGAACTCAATGAATACTTATCTTGTTAATTTTTCATTGATTTTACTTATAATAATTTAAGTAATTAATTAACTAATTCAACAAGGTACCACTCATCAGAGTTCAGACTCAAATGTAACAAATTAACATCATATATAACAGCAGTAACAGTAGAGTGTATTGAAAAAAATGCTGTCATGGAGACTAATGGCTTCTTCAGTTAAAGTTGTTGTTGTGTCTTTCGGCTTTTCCCAGTTAGGGGTCGACACAGTGGAACTCCAGTCCGCTAATGATTGGCAGTAGATTTTTACATGCTGAGTTGCCGGCCCTGACGCACAACCTTCAATGAAGGTACACTCATTCACACGTCTCCACACAGAAGACACTCTAACTGAGAATCGAACAGGACAACGTCTTACTGTGAGGTGACAACGCTACCACAGCACCACCACCGCAGTTCTAAAGTATGATTTAGAAATGTCATTTATATCCTGGTTAAATAATAGTAGCAAGCTCTTAGTACAAATGTCATCATTATTCTGTTGAAATATAGTTAATATCAGTTATGGCAGGTGTCACAGCTACGCATGCTGTTTGATCAATCCTGATATGGTATGCATGGCTGCAGCTATGTCTGGCAGCTAGTACAAATGTAATTATTATTCTGTCTAAACATAGTTAATATCAATTATGGCAGGTATCATAGCTTTGAGTGCTGTTTGATCAATCCTGATATGGTGTGCGTGGATGCAGCAGTGTCTGGCAGCTAGTGCAAATGTCATTATTATTCTGTCTAAACATAGGTAATATCAATTATGGCAGGTATCATAGCTTCAAGTGCTGTTTGATTAAGCCTGATATGGTGTGAGTGGATGCAGCTGTGTCTGGTAGCTGTTGTGTGTTGCCATTTTCATCACTGGGAAGCTGTGGGTTGCAGCTTGTGATCGAGGTTTACTGATGCCTGTGTATTAGGAAAAGACATTTGGTGTTTTAGCCTGGATCCAGGAGAATGGGGGAGATAAAACTGTGATTTGGGATATTCTGACAGAGAATAGTTTGTTTATAGATCTGCTGAGTGAGAGGTGGGAAGGCTGGAAGAATGGGTTATCTCTTGTTGTGGCGGCTTGTTGGGAGTCTTTTTTTTTTATCTGTTTGCTCTCCGTTCTTTTCCTGGCTGCTGCCTCACTGAAAGGGAAAGAATTTAGGCTTGAAGTTGCAGTGAAGTGAAGCTTTGCTTCATGTGCATCGTGAGCCTCTGGTATGCAGTACACAGACACACTAACAGAAACAGATGGTCTCAGGTTGCTATGGTAATGGAGACAGAGTGACAATAATTCCAAAGACATGCATCTGGAGCATTTCTCCCCGGGCCTCTGCTGAAAACAGGCTCTGTGGAACCTAGTCGGACTTTCCCAGTCAACAAATGATAAAATAAAAAAAATAAATAAAATAATGCTTAACGGTTCTGAGGAGCCTCTGAGATGATTCTTGGTGATGAAGTTTTTGGTTTTAAAAAATATATATATAATAAAAGGGATATTTTAAACCACATGCACACATATTGATGGTCTCCCAACATTTTGTTTAGCTCACTAAGCTGATTCTTGATAAAAAAAAAATAAATAATAAGTGCAATTTTATATTTAAAATGTATTTTGGTCCAAACACATTAAGGACTTACATAAGAGTGGAAGTCTGAGTTATTGTGAAAGACTAAGAGCAATTGGTCTTGTGCAGTACCCTTTGCAGTGGTCTGTAATATTATGTAATGTATGATTTTAGGAACTCTAGACATAAAATATATAATCGTCATATAAGATGAAGCAGTCTGCTGAATTTAGATATTAAAGACAGGATTTAATAACATGGACTTGTGTATAATAACACTACTGTTTTAACTTGTCATAAATGACATACACTATATTGAACATCAAGGGGAAGCATGATGATTTTCTTATATAAGTAAATATGCATAACAAGTCATGTAATTACTTTAACTTGAATTGTGGTTTTGTAACACAGCTTGACCATACATAATACTTAAGCTGTTACCAAGGTAACTAATGTTTTATACATGACATCAAACTGACAAAGTTATTCAAGGGAAACAATAGAAGCCTGAACTAGGAATGTCACAGAATGTAACAATCACATTCTGAACAAATAGTATTAAATTGACAATAATCACTCAATTTAACTTTTGCTGAATATACAAAATGGAATGTTGCCATTTAAATCTAAAAACTTTCAGTATATGCCATAAAATTGCAATTTATGAATATGGAAAGGGAACTTGTAATCATTAATCACAGTAAGTGAATTTGTTGTTTTAACCTATAATTTCACTTGTTTTATAATAAGAAATGACAGGTATGAAAATCGTTATGTGTGGGATATGGGGGAAGAGGGATGCACTGATAATTAAAATGCACTAACTTTCACCAATGTTCACATAAAATAAACTTGATGCTTTAAATACATTAGCAACAAACAAAGTGATTACTTAAATGCTGCCAAATAAATATAACTTCTGATATATCCAGTAAAATGCATTGTATTATAAACATTAGGTATAAATATTATTACCATCTATTTATATTAAGTAATAAGTTTTGAAAGACTTCATCAATAAGGGTGAATATGTTAAATAACTGTGCACTATAATCTTTTACTGAGGTTTTATAAATTATACATCCTACCTTACTATGATTGAATTGCTTGTCATCTATCTTTCATGTACATATTTATTGCTTATACAATAAGTAGACATTTATATTGTATTAGAATTCTGTCTAATCTACAATGGTACTATATCTGTTCAAAATAACATAAATATTGCTTATTCCTTTTACAAATATTCTCCATATGATAACTCAATTTATGTAGCTCAGATGTTCTGGATTGTCAAGGTATGTGTGATAATCTGATGGACTTAGGTTTATCCATCAGACTAGGAATGGTTTTCATTCCATGGCTAGTGCGGATCTTAGTTTTGTTAACATTTATTAATTTAAATTTGTTGTTTCACAAAAACATTTTAAGTATGCCTGACCAAAACATTACTTTATTGGTAAACACTCAATGTATAAAGCTGATCATTTCCTTTCAAAGCTCAAACATATACTTTATAGTTATCAGAGGATAATGTGTAATAGTCACAATAAAACAAAACAATACATAGTCTAAATAACCTAAGATGGATTTAACTTTTATTATCTTTAAATACCAATGGCTTAAACAATCCTAGCAAGAGATCAAATCTACTGAAATATTTAAAACTGAACAAAGCACAAATTGTGTTCCTTCAAGAAACTCATTTCAAAACAAATGACAATTACAAATGGAATCCTAAGGAATATATGATATCGGCGCAATCCACTTATAAGACAAAGACAAAAGGGTTAACAATTTTATTGAAAACAAATGTGATTAACCCAGAAATCATTTATAAATATAAAGATAAAGAAGGTCTTATGACATTAGTAATAGTTAAATATAATAACAGAATATGGACCCTAGCCAATCTTTACTGGTTCAAAGGCATTGGAACAGGAACTGTTAAAAAACACTTGGATTTAATTTCCAATAATTATAAAGACAACTTAATATTAGGAGGACATTTTAACTGTATATTTGATAGTTCTGAAACTACAAATAAAAGACCACTACATACAGCTACTGTATCAAAAGCTTTAAACAAGTGGGTAAAATCATTTCATCTTGTAGATACTTTCAAATTTAAAGAAGATAAATTGTTGTTTTCCCATCAATATCACAGATTTGGTACCCAAACTTGAGTAGATAAAATATTTGCTGCCCATGACTTACACTCCAAAATCATTCATTTCTCAATCACCCACTGCTCCTTTTCAGATCACAATTCATTGATACTAAAACGTCAAAATGGGTACAAGCCATTAATCTTTAACTCCAGAATTCCAGCATATATAACTAAAATTAAAGAGTTCAAACCCTGGTTATTATCTGAATTACAGTTCTTCTTAGATTTTAATTACTCCACAGAGATAAATAAAATAATGATATGGGACTCATTGAAAGCTTACATATATGGTAAAACCCTAACTTGGTATAAAAAAGATCAGAGAATGGGATTTTGAATTATTAGATTTACAATCCAAACTTGTGTCAGTAAAAGCTAAAAAAAATCAAAAACATTTGGAGATGAAAAAGAAAGCAGAAGTATTAAACAATAAATACAATGAAATTCTAAAACATGAAACTAGTTTAGCTTTAGAAAAACTAAAAATTAATACCTTGGCCACTTCTCCCAAATATCTACATAATTTATCCACAAGAATCAAAATACAATCAAAAGCTAATAATATTAAAAGTATCTTCCATGAAAAGAAAGAGAAACATGTCTCGGATATAGGTGACATTCTTGATGCCTATAGAAATCACTATATGGAACATTTCCAAAAAGAAAATATGCATATTGATCAATTAAATCTAGATGAAAAATGTTCTAATATTAAAAAAAAAACAGAAAAATTAAAACTAGATCTGCAAGCACCTATATCCTACAAAGAAATTACAGATACAATAAAGAGTGTAAAAATAATAAAGCTCCAGGTATAGATGACATAATTGTGGAAATATATAAACTTTTTCCTTCAAAGATACTATCCCTCTTCCATAAAACTCTATTAGAAATTCTGTCACAAGCTTTAATACCTCTGTCTTGGAGATAGTCCTTAATCACAGCAATCCTAAAGGAAAACAAATCCTCAAACCTCTGTACCGCATATATACCTATATCATTATTAAATAATGATGATAAGATATTCATGATAATATTAACTAATAATAAAAATACCACTATCCAAAACAATAAATAACAATCAAACTGGAGTTATATATCATAGACACACACATGACAATATTCAAAGGATAATGATATAGATTATGTTAATAAAGAAAATAAAGAAACACTCATATTTGACCTAGACATAGAGAAAGCCTTTCTTTGATTCCCTAAATTGGGACTATTTATTCAAAATCCTAATGCTATTTGAACTTCCTGCATCCTTTGTTCATCTCCTAAAGAATGTATATACAAATAATTTAGTGCATGTCAAGTTATGTCCTTTTACCTCTGAATCTATACATATAACAAAAGGCACTAAACAAGAATGTCCCATGTCACCGATTATATTTGCTCTGACTATTGAAATATTGGCAGATTCAATTTGTAACAATATAAAAATCAAAGGAATAGATGTTTATGAACAATACAATTCTAAAATAATGATATTTGCTGATGACATATTACTAACATTATCTAATACAAAAGAGACATTAGAAGAATTAGATATATTAGCTGACAAATTTCACATGACTTCAGGACTCCATTTCAATAAATCAAAACCAAAATGTTTATTTTTAAATAAAAAAAAAAAAACTGCAGACTAAGGGGGATCACATAATAGGGAAACAAGAATCTACCTTAAAATATCTAGGAATTTAGTTATGCAAGGATAATAATGAATTTGTCTCAAAAAACTACAATAATATCATCAATACAATTAAAATTTCTGTGGAAAAATGGAACAAAATAATATTAACATTTGTAAATAGACTACAGTTAATAAAAATGGTTTTACTGCCCAAGATCCTATATATAGCCTTAGCAATACAACTGTTACCAGAAAGGAATATACTTAAAGAAATAAATTCATGCCTAAAACAATTTTTATGGTTTCCCAAAAGAAACAGAAGATTAAACTTTCCTGATATAGAAACATATATAAAAGCATCAATATCTAAAACAATCTCAAATTGGATAAGTCCAAATTACTCTGCAAATTGGAAAGAATTACCAAATGTAATATCAATAAATTAATTTGATTTAGAAAAAAATATTTCAAATAACAGATAAAAATAATTTGCCATGGCATATATTATGTATTAGTATGCAATTCAACATAACTGAACCCACTAAAACGCGTATGATTAATTATTACATTGCCTCATTTAGAAAAATTATTAATGCAAATATAGATTTAAAAATCTAATTTGATCTTTTAAAAACATTATAGTCACAAAGAACTTTCCACATAAAATATAAAGAGAAATTATTCATTCCTGCAAACAGAAAGGATTTGTTTGTTGGCTCCAATGTATCAAAGAACTAAAAGTTTTAGATATGCAAGTATTAAAAACAACATACAAAAATTCCACAACAGGACTGGCTAACTTTACAGAGTATTCTGTCATATTCACAAGATTTAAGTAGCATAATTAACAATTCTTCATTTAAAGAAATACCTAAATTTACGAAAAACATATATGAAATCATATATAATGACTTTGACATAGGAAACAGTATTTCAAAATTTTACAAAATATTGATAAACTATAAAAGAACCCCCAAAACCTCATATTGGAAATATATAACAAAAGGACACTCAATACAGTTAACTGAAGATATTAAAACAGATATCTTATTATCGATAACATATACATCCTTTACACAATACTGGAAAGTTTTTAATTGCAAATCCTTGCACAGAGCATTCTTAACCCCAGACAGAATCAGTAAAATTAGTTCTTCCATAAAAGGAATATGTTGGAGATGTGAGCGAGTACACAATGCAGATTGGAACCACATTTTCTTTGATTGCGTTAAAATTAAGCCATTTTGGAATGGTATTAATAACTTTCTACAAGCTTTATTTAATGACTCATTTTATTTAACTAAAGCTTTTGCATTATTAAATGTGAAAGAAAGTCCTCATTTGAATAGGTCAAACATGTATCTAGTATGGACTATACTTGCAATTTCAAGGAAGTGTATAACAAGATGATGGAATGCAAACACAATACCAACTTTGGAAGACTTCTACAGTCTACTGAAGACCACAGCATTATTGTAAATTAAAATTAAAGAACTAAGAATTTATCCAAAGCCATTTATCAACAACCCTTGGGGAAAAGTCTTATTGTTGATTGACACTATACAATAATTGATCAGACACTCTGATAATAGATTGGACATACTTATAAAGTAACTGTATACATTAAGATCTGTTATAGTGTCAGGCTAATGTAAATAGTGTACATAGTTATTTAAGATGTTATGTATAAATACTATGGAATTCATTCAAATGTATTTGAAAATAAGAAAAATTTTTGAGAAAAAAAGTGTAGACCACAAAAACGTTCTTAAATGTAAAGTAACTGGCTTTTAGTCCAAGTGCTAAACCAAAACTAGGATGCTTAGAATGACAGATAAATTTAATCAGGCTACTAACAAGTAGTAATAAATGCAGTAGATTAAAAGCACTTGAACACTTAAGAGCGTGCAGCAAAGCAAAAATAAGGTAATAAAGTAGGAAGAACACAATTACAGTAAAAGCAGCTGAATAAAATATATTTTTTTTTAGGTAGAGAGGGAGGAAACAGAAGATAGTTGAAAATTAAGAAACTAAGGGGGTTGGCCTTCCCAAATGATCTTTCTGTACTCAATAGATTGAGCTGATGAGATGGGACAGGGAGGAGTGTCAAAAATTAAAGAAGCAAGGCAGTAGTCCTTCCCAAATGATCTCACTGCACTCAGTTGAGTGAGCAAATGAGATGGGAATGTGAGGAGTGACTAAAATCAATTTTACATCAGCAGCGTGCAATTCCGAAGCCACCAAGTTTAAGAGTAAAGCAACACTTGGGTGGGAGTGTGGACAAAACAAACTGCAGACAGATAGAGGCCAGCAATAAACAATGAAGCAAATAAATAAATGCAGTACAGTTTTGTTAACTATCACTGAGACAGATCAAGTGCAAAAAAGTATACTTATAGCAGCTTGGTATATCCAGATTGTTATAGAATCAAATACAGCCAGATACTTAGCTCTGCTATATCAGCTCTGCTACTAAGCACATATTCACAGAAATGTAAGTCTTTGCACCAGAAATACAACAAGGAAAATAATATACTCATGGTGCTGCTGGCTATGGATGTCTATTTCTTCTGTGTTCATCACATCCCTTCAAGTAGGCTTGTTTTGTCTGTACCACTCATGATCAAGACATCAAGTCTGTCTGATTCATTGTCTAGATCACGGGTTGGCTGGAGCAGAAAGTCTGTAAACTGAGTGGTAAGTTGTTCACTCCTCCCCCATATAATGTAGCATCCATGTCTGCTTTTTACAAGGGTACCACAGCAAAGTTCCTCTCCTTAAAAATAAACAAATAACTTTCAAAAAAGTGCCCTCAGTCAATTGATAACCTAAGTGGCTACCTAGGTTTGCCTTTAGATAAAGTCAACCATGGAAACATTTCTCACAAGCTGGAAAAAGGCCTTTATTTTCTCTTCCCTAAACAATGCCCTGCTGAGCTGTACTTCTAATTGCAGTCTTCCCAAACTTGCAAAATTTCCTGAGAATGCTGTCTATGGTCAAACTCCAGTCCAAATAATTACATATAACAGCCTAACTAGATGCTAACATGGGTTCAAAGAGGCAGGAGTACCCAAACTGCTCTGCTTACACTCACATATTCTGTATTTACCAAAGTAGGTGTGGATAATAGCCTCTAATCAGGTGCTTTGTTTATAGAATGGATAAAGACCTTTTGGGGATGTAAATCACCATTTCCTTATTTTTTTCCATTATTTCACCTGCTTTGGGTCCTACCAGTATCTTCTATTTTACTAGCCATCTTGTGTATATATCCTTCAGAGTTAAATTTGTGTATAAATTCTGCTAAAAAGCTATAGTTTACAGTACTGCCCCTTAAAGGGACAATCCCAGGGATTTTTTGTTTTGATTCAGCCTTTGTTTACTTTTCAAGTTTGCCTTTCTGAGCATGCTCACCTGTGGCTGAGGGGGGTAGGGGAAGTGTGCCTGCAGGAAGCTTCAAAGGAGTTAGCCACATTCCATCTCAAATTGCAGCTCTACTGACAACAGCTTTCCATGTGAGCCATTCATTGGTGTAATCTGTGCATTTTATCCATTCAGAAAAGTAGCCTTTCAGACATTTTACGACCAGACTGCTGCTGCTACTCTAGAAAGCACAGCAGTAATGCAATTCTTATAAAGAGACATTATTTTGTTTCTAAAATCAGTTGTTTACCAGACTATTTTGTTTACCTTTTAGTGTAGTGTAAGTCACATATTCACACAGAGTCAGAATTTTCAGACAAGCTTGTGTGCATACTGCAGGTTAGATTTCACAAACTTCACTGTTGGATGTTTATGATAGGAACTGCTTAGAATTTACAGTTTGTTGTTTTGAACTTCCCTCCCTACCCAGAGACTATTAGTTGAATGACTGGTTTAGCATTAGCCTGAGATGCTATCTAGTCAAACTCAAACCTGCAGCCTTTGCAGCAGTGAAATTACATCTTTAGTATGTGCTTGCTTTTTGTAAAACTTAGTGGAAAGCTTATCCCAACTTAGGCAATTGTATTTTCTTTTGTTTGCTTTTGTTTTATGTTAGTTGCTACATGCTTTTTCCCTTCACTGGTAATTATTTGTCATATGTTCTGCAACAGTGTTGCTTATTAGTGCATGTACTCATGCAGACATATATTTATAACACAGTTTCTCCACATTTCACAGGAAGCATTGCTTTGGACATTTTCGTCTTGGAAACAAATCCCCTGAGTTGCAAATATCCTAAGATTCTAGAAGAATAAAATCTTATAATAATAGTAAAAAAAAAAATGTCAGACAACTGTGAAACTGAATCTTGTTACTGTACTAAAAGTATTTTCCCATTGGGTGACACCCTTCATGAATCACTCGCAGTGACTGTCTGTATAATATGGATTCCATTCCACTGAATTTATTTTCTTTATCTTTCTCTTTCTCTTTATCTTTCCTGCATTGTGGTAAAATGTTTGGATCGTTCACTCTTTTGCTGAATATTTGACTGCAGTAGAGTTGCACTGGTTACCATTTGAAAGTTGAGGTAAATGCAGTCTCTCTATTTCCCTATCTGTGTGCATAAGTATGTATGAAATATGTAATCTAAGTTTATATTCATGTGGTTGTAAAACCACAGCCTTGCTATGTCTTACTGACCGGCTTGTAATTCAAGGCATTCTTGACTGTCAGTCAAATTTGTATATGCTGGATATTTAATTGCTGTTGTTTGTCTTTCGGCTTTTTCCCGGTAAGGGGTCACCACAGCGGAACTCCGGTCCGCTAATGATTGGCAGTAGATTTTTATGAAACGCCGAGGTGCCAACTCAACGCCCAACCTTCAACAAAGGCTCGCCCATTTATGCACGCATGTCTTTCGAACGCTACCCAACTGCGGGGAGGACATGCAGACTCCACACAGAAGGCACTGCCAAGCCAAGCTGAGAATCGAACGGGAGAACCTCTTACTGTGAGGTAACCACACTACCACTGTACCACTGTGGAATCATGCTGGATATTTAATAATGTGTGTATTTTATTAGACCTTTGTATGCAGCGACCTACTTGTTGTAGGCTGGATATGTAATAATGCATGCATTTTATTAGACCTTTGTATGCAGCGACCTACTTGTTGTAGGCTGGATATGTAATAATGCGTGCATTTTATTAGGCCTTGGCATGCAGTGCACCTACTTGTTTTAATGGTATACTTCACCTGTAATATTGGAATTCACATAACTTTTCTCAAACTTGCCCTTATCAAGATGGAAATAGATAATAATTTAAAGAAATAAATGCATATGCCATGTCATTATGTGTTTATCATATGCATTGCTTTGGTTGATTAAAATGGATTTGCTGTATATCTTTGTTATAGATCAATATATATATATATATATATATATATATATATATATATATATATATATATATATATATATATATATATATATATGTGTGTGTGTGTGTTTTTATTTATTTTCTTATTTGACATTTGTTATAACTGAGCCAAAGGCCCATTTCAGTGGAGACCCATAAAAAAGGCTAAAAAATGCACACACACACACACACACACACACACACACACACACACACACACACACACACACACACACACCTGTCTCTGAATTTGTTTGTGTCTCTGTTTATATACACAGATGTACACACACCTGTACATGTGGTGTGTTTGTGAATATATATACATGCAGACACTCATTCACTGTCATGCAGGAGGCATTTTGACTAAGGTGACAGTATAGCTGCTCCTTACAACATTCGTGCCACTGACCCTTTATTGCTAGTTTTACAAGTAATAGTTTTTTTTCCATTCGTCATATGCCACTTGACAACAATATTAAAAGTGTGGTTCAGACTATAGAAACTACAGATCCATAAGCTTAACCAGCCTTATCTGTAAGGCCATGGAACAAATCATCATGAACCCTATAAATAAGGACATAGATGACCTCCATACCCTTAATCTGACACATTTGCTTTTGTCAAAGAGGTCATACCTGTTAAACCTGGTAGACTTCTTCAAAAGCATCACCAAGGTGAGGCATAAATGAAGACCAATCTGTGCATACAACCTACCTTGACTTAGCAAAGGCCTTCAATACACTCCCACATTCAGGCACCACTGATAAACTCTCCCAGTTGAATATAAACCTTTACATTGTCAGGTATGTTGCTAACCATCTGACTTTCAGATAACACTCAGTCAAAATTGGGGACTTTACCTCGACCAGCAGAGCTGTCAGCAGTGGAGGTCAGTGCTGTGCCCCTATTGTTTAGAATATACTTCTCAGAACTTCAGGCCAAAACTGAGGGCCTGTGCCTAACTTTGCTGGTGACTGCAAATTAGGTGTAATCATTTTATGCCCAGAAGATGTCAATATACTTTTAGAAGGACTTACACAAATGAATGATTGGTGTCAAAGCCATGGACTCCAACTCAATGCTAAAAAATGCATTATCATCCCATTCGGTAAAAATTATATCCATGCAGACTACCATATAGATAATAATACCCTAAGTAACAACTCAGCACTGATAGAATTGGTAATGCAAGCTGACTGTAGCCTAATCTTTGACCACCATGTGTCTACTGTGGTAAGGAAGGCCTTCTACATTGCTCACCTCATTAGCAAAGGCATTGCCTCAAGAGCAAAACAGGTCATAACTCCCCTGTACTCGACCCTCATCAGGCCAATAACTGAGTACAATGCTCCCTTTGTATGTACCTCACCTGGCACCTGCAGCAACTTGAGAGACCCCAGAGATTTCTAACCAAGAAATTACAGGGTCTCCATCACATGTCATGCATTGACAGACTCAAGTCATCGTCACTGTACTCAGTAGCATACAGACTACTTAGAGAAGACTTGTGCCTGGCCTATACAGCAATCTCAGATCCAAACTTAATCGAAATGCTGCATATCCGCAAGACTAATGGGATAAGGGTCACTTGCTCCAGGGACCTTTACCTGGCCTTCAACATAAATAGAACCTGCTGGAGAGACAGATATGTCTCTGAGGTTGCCACTCCTCATGAATAGGAAACCAGTTCACATCAAACAGAGCCCCTCTATGAGCCTGTTTATGTGTAGCCTGGATGACTGGATGGGAAACCATAAATTTCTTGCCAGGATTTCACCTATGATCCTCCTAGATATGTGCAGCCATTGTTAACTAAGATTTTGAGTTTAGGCTAGATCCTTTATATTGGGTTTCTCTAGTATTATATCGGGTACACATGGAAAGGCTTATAAAGACCTTTGGGTCAGTATCCTAGTAACCACCAATGAACCTATCAAGTAACAAGAGTATTCTTTCCTTCAGTCACCTAAGTTTTTAGAGATCGTAATCTTACTTGAGTGTTGGCACACTCTCATACTGCACTGGATTTTTTTTTCAGGATAACTGTTGCCATATTCCTAAGAATTGGGTCGGAGAGGAACTTAGGAGAAAGCAAGCTCAGCAGCAGGTGGCCAAGAGTAATTACATGTAAACATTAATTGCCACTACATAGTTTGAGTTATTCCTGGATATACAAACAGAAGGCAAACAAGGCACTCCAAACTCAAAATCGGAAAACAGATGTATAGTTCAGGCAGGGAGCAATCAACAAAAGGGTGAGGTGAAGAATACTTGAACATTCTACACTATGTTGCTTTCACAGTGGGGTCAATTCAAGAGAGTGGCACTGGAAACAGCAGCAGTACAGTGCGGATACAAATTCATTCACAGTACAGTGGCTGTACAAGAATAACAGATAATTAACACCCACAGTAATGGTAATTAGGTGGCTTACAGAAGGGTACTACAGCAGTTAGAGACACCAGGAAGGTGCCAGGTTGTCCAGTTGTGTGGCTCATAGCAGTAAAATAATGGAGGGCACACACTCTGCTACTGTTAGAGGCTGAATAAAACAAGTTGAAGGCAGCATTATACCTGGCAAGCTATCAGCTGGCTGTACAAAGCCATGGGGAGGCGGTGTGAGCCTTATGGGACAAACTCCAAAATACATGTCATCAGTAATACAACAGATTGCTTCTCATAGCCTATTGTTTATCAGCCCTATGTAGAGAATTTAGCTGGTCAAAATAAGAATATTCTAAGGATAAATAGGAGCAACTTATGACTGATCAGGGTGTGAAGCACCAGTGGCCACAGAATAGAATGTAGTCCAATGGGTACAATGTTACCAAATGCTGTGACTACAACAAAGAAGTCCACTCACACAGTTTCGTCATAGAATGGCACTTAAGAAGGAGTAGTTTTCTGCCATGAGAAGGGTATCCTGCTTATCCATCTTCAGGTGAGGGCTGTATTCAAGAAAACAGTGGAGTGATGAAGTTTATACCCCAAACATGTTCACCGCTCTCAGTTAGATTCCACACTCATTTAGCTTAGTGGCAGCTTCTCATGTTCAGTGGGTAAGGACATCATGGGAGAACATTAAGAGATTAGGAAGATGGTAGTACAATGCTTTTGAAAGATAGCTGAAAAATAACCTCTTTTACCACACCTAACATTGTTGTTTCTTATTTGCAGAAACTGGGTATTACCTGTAAGACATACATCGTACCTTTCAACAATACTTTGTTGACTGGAGATTCCTGCATGTTTGATCACCTGGAACCTTGTTCTTGCTCTTCCATGTGAATGTAAACACCTGTCTTGTATATCACCTCTTGGAACATGCTGACATTACCTGCAATGTATTGTGGTATCAAAGGCATAACGTAAAATTTGAGTTAAAGCCCAAATTATGATATTTACACTGAGGCCACAAAGTTTGCTGAGCTGTACACTCTTCCACAACCCTTAATGTTGCCTACTATTCATGGTGATACTTATATCAAGGGTTCAAATGGTATTTTTGAAATGTGCAGTTCTTGCTCTGTATGCCATTCTTCAGCAGACAGACTACTGTCCATCCATATGGTACATGGCCCATTCGACCCTGCTTGACCTCTAACAGCTATGCAATATGCACACCACCAACAAAGACTGTATTCTTTTATAGACAGAAATGGAAAATGGCTGGCGCAACAGATTTCTACCACAAGGAATCCTATACTTACTCAATAAAACTTCCTGTGCATGTCAAGCAATACTACACATGGTCTGTATTCAGTAATATTCTGAACGAATAGCCTGTAAATCATTAATCCTCTCTGGGGTATATAGCATGGTGCTTCTTAACCATGGAGCTTAGCTCACTCAACAGTGCTTGGGCTTAGCTGGTTATGTTTATTAATGTTTTTTTTTAACTCCATGCCTACTATATACCAATAAACTTATCAAACGAATATACAGTTACCAGGTATCTTACAAATGTACATGCTGCATATAGAATATATATGCAGACAAAAACATCAATTAATTGATGAATGTATTTCTATAAGCACTCTCATTTGAATGTCATTATATGGTCATTAATATAAACTACTGACCACACCAATTTTTATACTACCATGATTGTGCTACAAATACCTTTGAATTGCACATGCCCTGCACATCAACACTGACTGCATAGTTTAGCTTTCCACAGTGTGCTATTTTTCCTGTCTGAATACCCCTACTGTGATTTATGTACTGTAAGACTACCAACTATATACACACATAACAAGGTATCTGTTAGCAACCATTTGTTTGTTTCAGTATGTAATAAAAACAACAAATAGATGTGCACTGTACTCCAAGTTACCAGAAATTAAAGTTAATCTCTGTTTGAAATCATTTGATGTGTTTTCCCTTATTTCTTTATTCAGCTGTTTGTTTGTGTACTTGTTAATTGCAAGTGGGAGGCTGAGAGACTCTTGAGTCACAACCTGAGCTCCATGGTGCAAGACATAAACAGAAACAGCAGTCTGAACATATAAGATGTTCCTGGTACCATACCTGGTTACTAGGCTATGGTCCCTGAGCAGCCATATCTCTAGGCCACATCTAAGCCCATGTGCATGCAAGGCAGCAGCTGATGTCCCAGTCCAACAGAGACGCAGTTGGTATCCCACGGCTGTATGTGCTGTTAACCATCCAGCTGACCAGGTTATGCATGCAAAGGTGTAGGTAACTACCCTGCCTGATGTGGACAGGGTGCCCATCACATCACATGGTGATTGTGTGGGACAAACTTACTGCATCACTTGTTTAGGCCCAGACCACAACGTCCCTTATTGTCGCTTCTGTGCTTTGTTCAATGCCAGAACTATCCATTGTCGGGCCCTTATTGTAGCCAGATATTTTCACTTACAGTCCTCAAATTCCAATATGGCTTCAGTAAGCCATTTGACAGCAGATCTTCTGAAAAAAACGTAAAGATAGAGACAGAGACAGACCGCACAGGTCAAAACCTACCAATGACGCTTATGTTAAGCTAGTAGTCAGTTCTCTGTTACTCAGTGAGGCACTTTCGCAGTCCCTGATGCCCGTTTCTGTTGATTCACAGGTCGCTACCGAGACCCTTTCAGAATCAGGTATGCCGCAAAACTCCTCTTCGTCTAAGGATCCTGCGGTCATCTCTACCTCAGTAAACAGGTTCTGGATGTTATCCGTGATGTCAGATGTCCTTACACCAGAAAGACTTATGCTGATAAATGGAAAAGGTTCTGCACCTGGATCCAGGCTAAGGGAGCCAATATGGCAAATCCCTCCCTCCCTCTCATCCTGGATTACTTAGCAGACCTACTACACAGTGGCCTCTCATTTTCCTCTATTAAAATTCATGTCTCTGCTATTTCTGCTCATTTTCCCACTGAGCAGCCCCTTTTCTCACACCCTTTGATCAAACAGTTCCTAAGAGGGGCTAGCAACCTGAGGCCACCCAGAAGGGCACCAATAGCAGCTTGGGACCTTAACTTTGTATTGAAAAAGCTAACCCTTCCCCTTTGGAACCAGCTACTTATGCAGAGCTAAAATTTCTCTCCTGGAAGACAGTATTTCTTCTGGCCATCACTTCAGCCAGAATAGTCTCTGAGCTGCAAGCACTTATGGCTGTGGTACCCTTCATCTTCCATGCAGATAGGGTATCCCTCAAAATTAACCCATCCTTCATGCCCACTGTGGTGTCTGGTGTGGCTCTCAACCAATCCATTCATTTGTCCACCTTTTTTTTCTAATCCCCAGAACAAGGAGGAAAGGATTATTCACTCTCTAGATGTGCACAGACAGCTTAGATTCTATCTAGACAGGACTAAATCCTTCAGAAAGTCTGATCAATTGCTGGTTAGCTTTGCTACAGGAGCAGAAGGCAAAGCCATCTCCAAACAAACCATTTCCAAATGGATAGTACACTGCATCCATTTCTGCTACAAACAGCATGGAAAGCCTCTCCCCAAGGGGTCAGGACACACTCCACCAGAGCAGTCTCAACTTCTGAAGCTTTCCTCAGAGGAGTCCCCATCAGGAACATCATGGAGGCTACCACCTGGACATCTGTTCACACTTTTACCAAGCATTATCACCTGCCTCTCTTCTCCAAATCCAGGGCAGGGTTTGCCTCTGCAGTCTTGTAGGGCAACCTAGCCAGCCCCTAGTTTTCTTGACTGCCTCCACCCTTTTCCTCAGCTTTGGGAATCAACCCAAATGTGATGACTGCAACAGTGAAACATGAAGAACATAGTACAGTTGTGTACACTTACCATAAATATAGATGTTCAAGTGTATTCACTGTTGCATTTCTGGTTTCCCCTCCATCTCCCTTTCTTCATTTTCTCCTTTTATTACCGTTCTAACTTGTTATTCTCATTTCCTTACAAGGGGGACATATTGGTATTTATTTTCCACTGGTGGGGTTCTTCCACCAAAACCTGGCCTCCTACTTGGAGGCTCCTGACAGGTTATGGCAAGAAAAAATGATGTAATGGCTTCAACTGCCTTACTTTATACTACTGATGACCTGACGTCAGTCCTCAAGCGACAGCAACCAATGCAGAAATACTAGGTCTCTGGTATTCGGGCCGGCCGAGGGCTACCCTGGCAGGGATAACCCAAATGTGATGACTGCAGCAGTGAATACACTTGAACATCTACATTTATGGTAAGTGTACACAACTGTAATTTTTAACCTGTGCAGCAGTAGTACTGGGTGCCTGGCAATCTCCTGTTAATGTGATAGGTCCTTTTCAGGGGTAAAGTTGGCATTGAATCTGTCTGCCAGTATATTGGCAATATCTGTTGGCTCATTATAGGAGGTACCATTGTGCAGTAGCTCAGAGCAAATCTGGGTATTGCCGTGGGGATTCTTTATAAAACTATAGAAGGCCTTGTGGTTGTCTTTACTGTCTGCTGCTAGTTTGTTTTAATAGCTAGTTTTAGAGGATTTGATGAGGGTTCTTAACTTTTTCTTGAGGCTGATAAGGGAGTTTTTCCAGTCTTGGGACTTCATCTTATTCCATATCAGTCTCCTCATTCTGTTGTAGAGTTTGTTTATGGCAGGTGACCACCAGATTGTTTTGCGTTTTTTGGAGGAGAGCATCTTGGTTCGATTGGGTATGGCGAGATCCATGCATTTGTGTATGTGTTTAAAACGTACAGTGCATTGGTGTATGATTTGGCGGTCATGCAACTATTCTTCATTTGCATGGGTGCCGTGAAGTTACCCACTTAGGAGCTCAAAGTTAGCTTTGGAGAAGTGCTGGTGTGTGTTCTGGAGGGCTATGTGTTCCATGTGGTATGGTGCAAGTATTGACCTTCTCCTCTTGACCAGCTACTCAGGTCTTGGCTGCAGAGTGTATGGCTTCCAATTTGGATATACAAGTGCATCTCTCACAAGTCTGAGTGCTGGGAGGTAAGAGGAGAGGGTTGTCGGTGTACATGAGGTAGTTTCTACACTGTCTCAGGATGCCCAAGTTCACCACATTAATAAAAGAAAGCACAGGAAACTGACCTTTAGACATGCCTGGAGGGTGGATATTAATAATAAGTACTGGAGCTGTTTCCTTGTAGAATGTTTAGTGTTAGTAGCACTTTTGTGTGCCACAATAATTGCTGCAAGAAGTCTGGTAAAGTGCTAGACTAATAAGCTTTTAAAAGTGCAGGAGAAGAGAGAACTAGCAGATCTAAGGCAAAAATTGGAGAGCAGACTTTGGCACCACTCAGAAGCTTACAAACCATCCTAGATACAGCAAATCTGTATCTGGACTAGCCTAGTTACAGGAAAGGCAGCAAACAGGAGCGCAAACATGGGCTTTTAAACATGTTAAACATAGAAGGATGTCTCCATTTTTATTTAATTTTTATGTGCAATGGTGTTTTTAAACTATTGAGTGTAAATTGCAGACATCTTACACTGTTGCACTTCATCAGCAAATTGTTTGCAGCAAAGTGTTACATTTGCTCTCAGTTGCAATTTACACTGTTTCACTGTAAAACTGTTACATTATATAAAAAACTATTGATGCCTAGATATATCATTAATTATGAGACAGTCAGGTAAAAACTATGACTTTGCATAGAACCTGTGTGTCTGCTTGCTTGTTTCTTTATTTTGTAAAATAAATGAAACTACAATTTCACATGGAATGTGTGTCTGTTTACTTATTTATGTATGTATAAAATTGTACAGGCTAGTTTTAAATATGAAAACAATGACTGCCTAGTTTGTAGAATACGCATGCAATAAATGCCATTGATTTATTGTGATTTCATGACATTTTATAACTGAAGGCATACCTCTCAACCTCATAGTATAGAGAGAAAATCCTTGACAGAAACATGTTATTGGCTACAGTAGCTACCAACGTCCAAGATAAAAGAATAGAGAACAATTACTTTACTCAAAAGTATTACACAAAAACAATAAGATAGAAGCAGAAGACAACGTCCATTTGACTCGAAGATGACGGGTAACTGTCCAGTAAATACCCTCTACCATTTATCCCCAATTGCGACTAAGGGACAGGTCCTCACTGCCCTCTCCACACTTAAACACAGTACAGCAATGAGACCTGGTAACATGCAGCGATGCCTCTAAATAGTTTGACACATGACCTGTCCAGCCCGCTAGAATCTCTGATCATCCACAGTCTCCAGACAGGCTGCATCCCTGTGGAATGGAGGACAGTAACAGTCATCGCTCTACATAAAATTGGACCATCAACAGACCCAAGGAACTACAGACCCATACGTTGGACTAGTCTTATATGCAAGGCCATAGAAAGAATTATCATGGATATAATAAAGACATTGGAAATCTTCAAAAACTGGACCCATACCACTTCAGTTTCATCAAGGGTAGGTAACACCTACTATACCCAGTGGAGAACTTTGATAAGGCCACTTGTGCCATGCATGAACTACCTATCTAGTAGTGCATACTCCCTACCTCAACCCGGCAAAGGTATTTGACACAATACTTCACTTGGATATTATAGACAAACTCACAGATTTAGACATAAATCCCTATGTAACCCAATGGATAGTCACATGGCTCATGGATAGGACACATGAAGTTTGGGTGGGGGAATCCACCCCCACCAATAGGTCTGTTACTAGTGGTGTTCCACAGGGCTCAGAACTGGGAACTCTCCTGTTTGGAATGTAATTCTCTGAAGTCAGATCAACTATAGAGAGTCTTAGCCAACCAGATTTGTTGATGACTGCAAGCTGGGGCCAATGATCGATTTCTCCAAAGATGTAGATATCCTTGAGGAAGTTCTGAGAGCCAAGTAACTTGTACCAGAACCATAATATAAAACTAAATGCAAAGAACATATTTATAAGCTTTAGGAAGATGACCACCCCTGCAAATTACAACATTTTAAACACTCTCCTAAGAGTAAACCCAGTGGTAAGGGACTTGAGAACTCAGGTTGACAGTAACCTGAACTTTGATCGTCATGCATCCATCATTGCATTCTATGTGGTGCAAGTCAGCAGTTATGGCATGGCATCCAGATCTAAGGAGATCATAGTCCCACTATGCCAGACCTCTCAACCATACCAATTTACTCGGTTTTTACCGAGTTTTGGGTCCAAATGAAGGGGTGCCACGATTCCCAAGTGGCACCCCTTAATTTCCGATTTTTTTTCTTTTAGTTTTATTAATTTTTTCAAGTTTGCGCTGTCAGAGCTGGCGTCATCACGTGCACGATGATGTCAGCTCTGTCAGGGCTATCAGCCAGTCAGAATTGAGCTCCTTGAGCTCACGTCATCATTTCCGGCAAGCAGGAAACATTTGGATCATATTAGCAGCAGCAACATGTATTATGCATTTATTGGACCGTTTTGGATTTGGATATAGCAGCCGCAAGAGTGAGCAACAAGCAGGAGTGGATCTATTTCAGCGAGCAGCTGCAGGACTGTTTTATAGCAGCCATGGATTTATTTCAGTGAGCAGGACCATTTTGGAGTTGGATATAGCAGCCGCAAGAGCGAGCAACAAGCAGGAGGGGATGTATTTCAGCGAGCAGGACTGGTTTATAGCAGCCACATTTGGGGCAAGCAGGTTTGGTGTGTGTGTGTGTGTGTGTGTGTGTGTGTGTGTGTGTGTGTGTGTGTGTGTGTGTGTGTGTGTGTGTGTGTGTTTAATTTACTTATTCCATTTCTTTGAATTTGTTTTCAGACTGCTGTTACATGATGAAGACGTTTGATCACTGGTCATAGATGGTTTGCGTCTGTAGACTAAAGCTCTTTGGCACTGTCTTTGCTATTGTTTGTTGCTATAGACTATGTGGTGGGCTTGTAACATTGGTACAATTCTTAATTTCAAGACTGCATGTCACAACTTCCTGAATTTTGGCCCAATTTTTAGGTTCTGTATTATTGTAATTTTTTTTTAATAGCAGGTGTCTATCTGAGCTCTTCCTTACATTTGTTTGGTTCACACTAATATATAGTTATCTGAATGTACGATTGATTTTAATAGTTTGGCGTTTCTTAGAAAATGACTTATTTACAAATTTTATTCCTTTTTTCCCTGAAATTTGTTTGCTTGTTTTTACTTTATATAGCATTGCTTGAGTGTGTGTTTTGTAAAGTGCTTGAACATGAACTTGAATGGGATACAGAACTTTCATTTATGACATATTCATCCAGTGAGGCAACAAACATTAAATGATAGTCTACCTTAAAAATGTCTAGATACCAACAGTCATACCAATGCTGTGAGGATACCATTCTATGATAAAGCAGGACATTAACCACAAGCTTTTATGAATAAGCAAATAGAAACTACTTTTTAAAAGATCTGTTGATGCTTGCAAAAGTATAGCAGTTGCACACACAAAAGAAATGGAAGTTTCATATGGATAGAGCAATAACAGAAAAAAAACTAACTGCATATATTGCTATTTTCAGTTGATTATTGCAGCTGACTAAACTTTTTGAATGAAAATAAAGTCTAACAAATCTGTGGATTCCTAAGTTGCTGCAGATAAGAGTGCACAAATGCAACTGTGGAGAAGTAAGAAAGGGATATCAGATTATATCCAGTCAGTGCTGCAGACACAGCATTATGAACCACTGTCTTGAAACTTTACTGGGAGATAAAATGCCAGCCTGGTTTTGTCATGTGTGTTATGGGCTGTCTATAGAGGTACTCAGGCTCAAGCCCTGTACCTTGGGTACAAGGTTAAAAGAGCCTAAAGTCCCTAGCCACCATGACTTGTGAATTCATGCCTCATATCTGTTACTTATAAAATCTGTGGTTTTCAGTATTTTTGTGGCAAATTACAGATTTAATTCACTAAATAATGACAGGCATTTGAATTTCAGACTTCATATTCTTCAGAAAATAAATAGTAACACAAAACGTTTTATTCTAGTAATTTTCTAAGTTTATAAGAACAGTATTTGAAATTTGTCCCAATTTTGGGGCTGTATTCCACCCATTATTGGCTTTGTCCATTTTTTTGTGCTAAGAAGTTCAGAGCTAAGGTGAGAAGTGAGAACTGAATTCACTAAATGATAGCCATTTAAGTTTCAGTCTTCCTATCTTTCAGGAAACCTCTGATTTGGCATAGTGGTATGTTGCTCTGACTGTAGTGCACAGGGGCCTGGGTTCAGGACTTGGCAGTGAAATGTATTGTTGTAACACAACATTTTATTCTAGCAACTTTCCAAAATGTTTGTCCACCCAAAAAAAAACTGAAATTGAAAATAAGTGCGAGAAGCTGTACAAGATGCCTAAGGCTTACACTACTGTCATTCTATTTATATATATATATATATATATATATATATATATATATATATATATATATATATATATATATATATATATATATTGGGTGTGGAAGTAGACTTTTATGATGGACAAGTTGTGAACTGGACAGTTTTGTCATTATTGGTTCATACATTTTGTTTTATTGTCTACTGGAAAAAAATGTTCAAACAATAAATTTAAAATGCGCTTTGGCTAACAAGTCTTCTGTATTATACAAGGATTATAATGTAATAAAGTCAGGAAGGTGTATCAAAGAACACATGTATGTTTCTTGTTTTGTGTGCAAGAGGCCAATGATATGAAAACCGCCCAAAGGCAATCTTTATCCATCACTGGCCAGATGCATTTTCTTTGGCTATGGTGTGTGTTTCAATGCTGTTTCAATGAATGTGAGTTTTAATGCCAAGTCTATTTTCATTGTGAGACAGTATTGCTTTGTTTAGCAGCCTTGTTTAGCAGATGTCTTAGTGTTTATGCATTGTGCTATAAAATTTAAAAATAAAATCCCAATAATCATTGTAGAAGTAAAGCAGTATGCACACATTAGTGTTTATGGTAAATGGGGTGAAAAAGCCAGGTAATGGGACACTGGAATGGCTGCAGGGGACGCTGGTGCCATATTTTGGTTGCCCCACAATTCCAGTGGAGTGGGTGGGGTTACTTAATTATGTATGCAAATTTGATGTTAATCAGCGCACAGATTTGTACCTTTTTTCATGGCCCTTGTCCAGATTTTTGATGTTTCCAGGTTGAGAGGTATGCACTATGCTCAGCCCTCATTAGACCAATAATCGAGTACAGGTATTTGCAACAACTACAGCGGCCACAGAGATTCTTCATTAAAATAATACAGGGTGTAAACAATATGCCCTATGTGGACTACCTTAAAGCCTTGTCCCTGTACTCAGTCTCCTACAGACTACAAAAGGCCAATCTTTGCCTAAAACACAAGGCATTCTCCAATCCAGCCCTGATAGATCTGCTACACATTCACAAAACAAACAGCACAAGAATATCTGTGACATAAACAAAATATGATTGGAGGAACAGGTGTATGTTTCATAGATTACACCCCTTCTCTGGAACAGACTTCCCATTTATGTGAAACAGAGCTCTTTTCTAAGCCTATTCAAATATTTGGACCAATGGATGAGAAATCATAAATTCACCCCTGCTTGTCACCTGTGGCCATTATGGACAACAGTAGCTTGTAGATGCTGTTAGGCACAGGGATATACTAAAGTCATTCCAGTCCTTGGGCACTGATAATTAAGAAAACTGGGGCATAAATGGGTAGGCTTAAAAAGGCTCTGGACAATTAGACCATTGGTATTCTCCTATGAGGAGTTCTTCTAGTCAGTTGCAAATGCATGAATTTGCTTTCCTCAGACATTTATGAAACAACATGTTGGAATCCAGGAATACATATAGGTTCATAGGTAGGTACTAGGATATAGGCCCTAGGGTCTATATAGGGTCTATAAAAGCCTAACCAAAAGGGTACCATGTGTTTTGCCACCGAAGAAAATTATTTTCCTGTGCTCCTCTCGAGCAGAGCCACAGAAGTGATCCCCAGAGTGAATTTCCTATTTCCCATCCAATCATCAAGATTTTTCTTGAAGAGTGCTAATGAGCAGCTTTGTCTGATACAGATAGGTAGTTTGTTCCAGAGTATGGGAAGTCTCTGGGAAAGGAATCTATACCTCCAGCATGTCCTGTATATTGTGGTGACAAGGTTTAGGTCCCTAGATTGTGTAGCTCGGAGGGATTGGGATTTCTTTAAGTGGAGCATATCCAACAGCTCTGGGTTTGACATAGCTTTGTATGTTAGGCAGAGATCGCCTCTGAATAGGCGATATGTGATGGAGTATAGCTGGAGTCTTTTGAGACGGTCTGCATAGGGCAACTGTTTGAGGCTGGTAATCCTTTTAGTGAGGTATTTCTGTGGCCTTTCCAGTTGTTGTAGATGTCTTGTGAGATACATACCAAAAGGGCCATTGTACTCTATAATGGGTCTAATGATTGATGAGTAGAGGGAACAATGACGTCTTTTTTCCTGGATGAGAAGCCTTTTGTGAAGAGATGTGCTACATAGAAGGATTTCCTGACTACTGTGGCAATGTGATTATCAAAGGAGAGACTACTGTCCACCTGCGTCCCAAGGTCTCTTATCACACTTTTGGTGTTAAGTAGACTACCACCTATGTGGTAGTGCATGGGTGCAGAGTTTTTACCAAAGGGGATGACAATGCACTTTATGGCATTGAGCTTGAGGCCATGGCTTTGACACCAGGCATCTGTCTAAGTCAGGCCCTTTGGTAGGATGTCCACATCGTTCTGAGTTTCGATTATGGCTCGTAGTTTGCAGTCATCTGTGAACTTTGTTAGCCAAAGACCTTCTGTGTTAGCCTGTACTTCAGAGAAGTTGATACCAAACAGGAGAGGACCCAGGACTGAACCCTGTGATACTCCGCTTGTCAATGTTCTGAAGTCGGATTTGGAGTCTGCTACTATCACAGTGTGGGTTCTGTCAGTGAGCCAGTTGGCAACCAATCTTCTGACTCAGGGATTTATACCTAGTTTAGTGAATTAATCTATAATTCCAGAGTGGGAGATGGTGTTGAAAGCCTTGGCGAGATCTAGATAGGCTGTGTGAACCACCTTACCCTCATCGAAAGCTTTGGTGACTGCTTCAAAGAAGTCTATCAGGTTTAGGAAACATGATCTGCATTTCACAAACCTGAAATGGGTGAGGTCCAGAGTTTCGAGATTACCAATGTCTTTGTTTATAAGTTCCATGATGATACATTCCATGGCCTTGCAGACCAGGCTCATCAGGCTAATGAGGTGGTAGTTCCTGTGGTCCATGGTTGCTGCCCCTTTGTGGAGTGGGATAACCGTCACTGTGCACCATTCAGTGGGCACAAATCCTGAGGTGAGGCTATGATTGAACATGGTACTTAGGTGGGGTGCCAGTTCATTCTGTAGTTTGTGCAGAACACAGCCTGGGATGTTGTCAGGTCCCATGGATGCTGTGTTCTTGGCTTTGGAGAGTGTGGTTTTTACCTGTGCAGCCATGATTACAGGAAATTTGCATTCTTCTGGTATAGAGATGGGACCTTTTGGGGGTAAGAGGGGGGTAAAGTTAGCACTGAACCTATCTGCCAGGATGTTGGCAATATCAGTTGGTTCTGTATATTTAGTGCCATTGAGCTGTAACTCAGAGCAGATCTGAGTGTTTCCATTGAGATTCTTGACATAGCTATAGAATTTGTGGTTGTCTTCAGAATCAGTGACAATTTTGTTTTCGTAACTAGCTTTGGAGGATTTTATGAGGAATCTCAGCTTCTTACTGAGGCTTATCAGGGAGTTCCATCAATCATGAGATTTTACTATTTTTGCAACAGTTTCTTCTGTTGCAGAGTTTGTTTATGGCAGGGGACCACCAGATTGGCTTCCTTTTTTTGGAGGATAGCATCTTGGTTCTGTTAGGGATAGCATGATCCATGCACTCTTGTAAGTGCTTATAAAGTGCATTTGTGTAGGATTCAGCAGTCGTACCTCTATTGTCCACCTGCATGGGTATCGTGAATTTTGTCACTTCTGTCTTAAGAAGCGTAAAGTTGGCTTTGGAGAAATTTTTTACCGTGGTTTCCCTAATGGGGGGTGGGGGCAGGATGTGGATGTCTAGGGTGATTAGCTTGTGGTCTGACCAATGAAGAATTGACCTCTGGTGTTGAACACTGGTCACCCATGTTGGCAATGACCAGGTCTAGGATACTGCTAACCCTGGTGTGAGTGCGGATAAGTTGATCCAAGGTACTGGAATTTATGAATTCCAGAAAACATTGAGCAAAAGAGTTGGTACACGAGTAGTTTTCCCAGTTAATGGTGGGGTAGTTGAAATCACCCATTATTAGGGTGTTGGGTTGTACCCTAATATTTTCCACTGTATCAAGAATTGAGGAGTGGGAATCCTGGAGCCTGGTGGGAGATCTGTAGTAAGCTACAATTTGGATTGCGGTCTTGCCCAGAGTTAGTTGCACTTGGATAATCTCGGATGCATTTTGCTTAGCAACTGGCCTGGAGATGTGGATATCCTTAATGAATATGGACACGCCTCCGCCTTTAGTGTTTCAGTCCAGATTAGGTGGCGAAAGGTGTTGTATGAATTATAGCCTGGTAATGCAGAGGTGCTCTCTGCAGCCTTGAACAGGTCACTGTCACTGCACAGATGTCGATGTTCTCCATTTTAGCAGTGCCTCAAGTGAGTGCATTTTAGGTTTAGACTTCTAACATTGAGTAGCATTACCCTCAGATTTTGCTTGCTTGTACCTGTTACAGTGTTGAATTTGTCATTTGAACCTTGCCTAAAAAAAGGCATTATAGGGGTGGCAAGAGCCTTAGCCACTATCCTGAATCCCAAGGATCACAGGTGCAAGCCATCTCTGGCAAAGCATTGTGGTCTGTCGATCGTGTCATCCCAGGCAGACAGATACTGAATCCCTTAGAGCGACACCAAAAGCTTAGCCAATTGTTGAAGTCAATCATTTTGTCCTTGTACTGTGGTATCATTTTGCGTGATGGCAGGATGTTTCTCAGGGCTAGGGTCATACCTGCCTGGGCTACAAGATCGGATTCATGTAGTCCAGGCTGGTACATCTCAGGTCATTCACACCAACATGGACAATGACAGAGTCATGTTTGTACTTTTAGTGGAGTGACCTGAGTGCATGCATTATGTGATAGATCCTGGCACCAGACATGCAGCTGACAGTAACTTTGTCCTCCTTTAGCCTGGTAAGTGGAACATCAATGTGCCTGACTATAGAGTCACCTATGACTAGAGTGTTGGATACATTGTTATGCCTTATGGGCTGTGTTTGAGTGGCACAATCAGTTTTGGGCTATGTGTCATTTGGGTTGTGTTGTGTGTGGAGGTTACTTGCATTTCTGCTTTGGAGGTCTCTGTTGCTTGGGCAGATTTTTATTGAGAGCCTCCATGAATGTAGATGTGTGTTGTTTTTCTATGTGTGTGTTTTGGTGATGTAGGTTTTGAGGGCCTATGTGATGAGTGTGGGATGGTGCAAGTGTTTACCTTCTCCTTTCGACTGTCTAGTCCAGTCTTGGTTGAAGAGAGCTTTGCTTCCAGTTTGGCTATATAAGTGCATCTTTCACAGGTTGTAGTGTTGGGTGGTAGGAGGAGAGGGTTGTCTGTGTGCATGAGGCAATTGCTGCATTGCCCCAAGATGCCCAGATTCAACAGGTAGACAGGAGAAAACTTTGGGAGCTGATCCTTAGACTTGCCTGGATAGGTGCTTATTTATTAAGTACTAAAAACTGTGTTCCTCTAGACAAGTGAGGAAAGTTGAGTGTTGTAGTAATTTGTAGCTTATTTAGTGCTTACAACAAATTCTGAACAAGTGCTGACCTAAAAGAAACAGATTTGAGTGTAAAACTAAACAATGGCTAGTTCTAAGGGAAAGTTTGAAGAGCAGAATTTATGGTGCTGGAAACAGTTTAACCCTAGCAAGGTGGCAATGCATAAAGCATATATATATTTTTCTTTTTTTATGTAACAGTAGCAAATGAGCAAACTGATTTAAACCAATTAACCAATAAAACTAAAAGCTGAGTCCCATACCAGCAGTCTTCAATCAGACATGTTCTAACTGCACACTCCTGCCACTAGTGTGCAGGAGAACCTTCTCCAAAAAAAAAGATGGCCTGGATTAGTGCTCAGGTTATACAAGCAAAGCTAGATTCAGCAGGTCTGAATCTAGTCTATGCTACAGCAAACAAGACGTACCAATTTCAGAAAGAAGCAGTTTAAATAAGCAGGCACAATAAGCCTTTAACCAGAAACTCCCAGCTCAGAAGGGCAGAATCTACCCTCTCCTCCCACGAGTGCAGACCACACCTGTAAAATAACTGGCCCATAGCCCAAGTGCTTAAACCAGAACTAATATACTTTTAGACACTGAGCCTTCAATCAGCAATTCCCAGCTTAGAAGGATGTAAGCTACCTGTCCAGCCACAACAGTGTAGACCACAAACCTTCTTAACAACTGATCTGAATCCCAAGTGCTTAAACCAAAGGCTTAGGATAGCAGTTACAATTTAATCAAGCTACTAACAAGCAGCAATAAATGCAGCAGAATGAATGAAATTAAGTACTTTTAAGAACAGGCAGCAAGAGCAAAATAAAGTAGGAAGAAACACAAATACAGTAAAATCAGATGAATAAAGTGCAGTTTATATATATATATATATATATATATATATATATATATATATATATATATATATATATAAAACAATCGAAAACGAACAATTAGATTTAAACAAATTACCCAATTAAAACCAGTAAAAAAGCTCAAAACTGAGCCCTGTTCCAGAAGTCTTCAATCAGACAAATTCTAACTGCACACTCCTGCCACTGGGGTGCAGGGGAACCTTTTCCAAAAAAGATGGCCTGGGTCTTTGCTCAAGTTATACAAAGAAAGCTAGATTCAGCAGGCCTGAATCTGGTCTATGCTACAGCAACAAGGTGCACCAAATATCAGAAGGAAACAGTTCAAATAAGCAGACACAAATAAGCCTTTAACCAGAAATTCCCAGCTCAGAAGGGCAGAATCCAGCCTCTCCTCCCACAAGAGTGCAGACCACAAACCTTCTTAATGTAAAATAACTGGTCTGAAGCCCAAGTGCTTAAACCGAACAGTTACAATTTAATCAGGCTACTACCAAACAGTAATAAATACAGCAGAATAAATACAACTGAGTACTTCTAAGAAGAGGCAAAAGCAAAATAAAGTAATAAAGGAGAAGGCATATGAAGAGTTGTATGAAAGATTGGACACTAAGGAGGGAGAAAAGGACCTTTACCGATTGGCTAGACAGAGGGACTGAGCTAGGAAAGATGTGCAGAAGGTAAAGGTGATAAAGGATAATGAGGGAAACATAGTCACAAGTGAGGAGAGTGTGTTGAGCAGATGGAAAGAATACTTTGAGGGGCTGATGAATGAAGAGAATGAGAGGGAGAGAAGGTTGGATGATGTGGGGATAGTGAATCATGAAGTGCAATGGATTAGCAAGGAGGAAGTAAGGATAGCTATGAAGAGGACGAAGAATGCAAAGGCTGTTGGTCCAGATGACATACCTGTGGAAGCATGGAGGTGGTTAGGTGAAATAGCAGTGAAGTTTTTAACCAGATTGTTTAATGAAACCTTAGAAAGTGAGAGGATGCCTGAGGAATGGAGAAAAAGTGTTTTGGTACTGATTTTTAAGAATAAGGGTGATGTGCAGAGTTGTAGTAACTACAGAGGAATTAAATTGATCAGTCACAGCATGAAGTTATGGGAAAGAGTAGTGGAAGCTATGTTAAGAAGGGACGTGATGATTAGTGATCAGCAGTATGGATTCATGCCAGGAAAGAGCACTACAGATGCAATGTTTGCTCTGAGAGTGTTGATGGAGAAGTACAGAGAAGGTCAGATGGAGTTGCATTGTGTTTTGTAGACTTAGAGAAAGCATATGACAGGGTGCCTAGAGAGGAGTTGTGGTATTGTATGAGGATGCCGGGAGTGTCAGAGAAGTATGTATGAGTGTTACAGGATATGTGCGAGGGTACTGTGACAGCAGTGAGGTCTGCAGTGGGAGTGATGGATGCGTTTAAGGTGGAGGTGGGATTACATCAAGGATCAGCTCTGAGCCCTTTTTTATTTGCAATGGTGATGGACAGGTTGACAGGCGAGATCAGACAGGAGTCCCCATGGACTATGATGTTTGCAGATGACATTGTTCATAGGTTCATAGGTTTATACTAGGCTATCTGCCCTGAGGCATTTATAAGCCTAGCCCAAAGTTTTGTGGTTTGCACCACCCCTTATGTCTGAGGAATACTGTTCCCATTAGTTTGCCGTGCCTCTGTCCAGCAGTGACACAGAGATGATTCCCGGGGTAAACCTACGATCTCCCATCCACTGGTCAAGATTCTTTTTGAACAGAGCCAGCGAGGTGCTCTGTCTTACATGGACCGGGATTTTATTCCACAGCATAGGGAGTCTCTGGGAGATGAATCTATCCCTCCAGCATGTCCTATTTATATCCGTGTTGAGGTTTAAGTCGCTTGCTCTAGTGATTCTGGTGGATTTGGATTTTTTGAGGTGGAGCATGTCCATTAACTCGGGGTTGGACATGGCCTTGTATGTCAGGCACAGGTCACCTCTGAGAAGCCGGTATGCGACTGAGTAAAGCTGGAGTTTCTTCAGTCTGGCAGCATAGGACATGTTTTTGAGTCCTATTATCCTTTTGGTGAGGAACTTTTGGGGTCTTTCCAATTGCTGCAGGTGTCGGGTGAGATACATTCGGAATGGGGCATTGTACTCAATCATTGGTCGGATAAGTGAAGAGTACAGGGGGACAATGACCTCTCTTGATCTGGATGTGAATCCCTTCATGATCAGATGGGCAATGTAGAAGGTCTTTCTAACCACTTTGGCAACATGAGTGTCAAAAGAAAGGTTACTGTCAACCTGGGTCCCCAGGTCCCTGATAACCTCTTCAGTGCTTAGTGGATTTCCTCCTATATGGTAGCTTGGGGATACCTTGTTTTTCCCGAAGGGTATGACTATACATTTTTTGGCGTTTAACTTCAGGCCATGGCTCTGACACCAGCTATCCGTTTCCGTGAGACCCTTCTGAAGGATATCTGTGTCTGATGTATTTTCAACTATAGCGCCCAGTTTGCAGTCATCTGCAAATTTTGTCAGCCATAGTCCTCCTATGTTTGCCTGTACTTCTGAGAAGTAGATGCCGAACAATAGGGGGCCCAGGACTGAACCCTGTGGGACACCACTTGTGACCGGCTTGGAGTCTGACATGGCGCCAGCAACTCTAACCCTGTGTGTTCTGTCCTTTAGCCAGTTCGCAACCCATCTTGTGACATATGGGTTTATATTTAAGCTGGTAAGTTTTTCAATGATACCCGAGTGGGGTATTGTGTCGAAAGCTTTCACAAGGTCGAGGTAGGCTGTATGAACTGCCTTTCCCTCATCAATAGCCTTGGTGACTGTTTTGAAAAAGTCGACCAAGTTCAAAAGGCATGATCTGCCCTTGACAAAGCCAAACTGGGTCGGATCCAATGTCTGTAGGTCCCCAATGTCATTATTTATGAGTTCCATTATGATCCTCTCCATAGCTTTGCAGATCAGGCTTGTTAAGCTTATGGGTCGGTAATTTCCAGGGTCCGTAGAGGCACCGCCTTTGTGAAGTGGGACCACAGTTGCCGTACGCCACTCCTTGGGCACGTATCCTGTGGTAAGGCTAAGATTAAACAGCAGCCTTATGTGCGGGTTTAGTTCCTCATTGAGTTAGTGTAGCACACAGCCGGGGACACCATCCGGTCCCATGGATGCTGTGTTCTTAGCTTTAGAGAGAGCAGTTTTTACCTGCGCATTTGAGATGCTGGGGGGGCTACATTCCGCTGGGATATTTATCTCTCCTTTTGGGGGGGAGGGATGAAGTTTGCACTGAACCTGTCTGCCAGTATGTTGGCAATGTCTGTGGGTTCGGTGATTTTGTGATCTGTAGTGAGAGTAGGGAACAGGTGGAGGAGACCCTGGAGAGATGGAGATATGCTCTAGAGAAGAGAGGAATGAAGGTCAGCAGGACTAAGGCAGAATGTGTGTGAATGAGAGGAAGGATAGAGGAATGGTGAGGATGCAAGGAGTAGAGCTGGTGAAGGTGGATGAGTTTAACTACTTGGGATCAATAGTTCAGAGTAATGATGAGTGTGGAAGAGAGGTGAAGAAGAGAGTACAGTCAGGATGGAGTGGGTGGAGAAGAGTATCAGTAGTGATTTGTGACAGACAAGTGCCAGTAAGAGTGAAAGGGAAGGTCTACAAGAGGATAGTAAGACCAGCTATGTTATATGGGTTGGAGACAGTGGCATTGACACAAAGGCAGGAGTTAGAGCTGGATGTGGCAGAGTTAAAGATGTTAAGATTTGCATTGGGGGTGTGAAGAGGGTGGATAGGATTAGGAATAAGTATATTAGAGGGTCAGCCCAGGTCCAAAGGTTTGGAGACAAAAGCCAGAGAGGCAAGATTAGGTTGGTTTGTACATGTGCTGAGGAGGGATGCTGAGTATATTGGAAAAAAGATGCTAAGGATGAAGCTACCAGGTAACAGGAAAAGAGGAAGGCCTAAGATAAGGTTTATGGATGTGGTGAGAGAGGACATGAAGGTGGTTGGTGTGACAGAGCAAGATGCAGAGGACAGGAAGAAATGGAAACAGATGATCTGCTGTGGCGACCCCTAACGGGAACAGCCGAAAGAAGATGATGACACAAATACAGTAAAAGCAGATGAATAATTTGCAATTTTATTTTTTTTGTTTGCTTGTAAAGTGCATGGAAAGAGGAAGGAAGAACTGGAGAGAAGAAGGAAGAACCTAAGTGGGTTGGCCTTCTCAAATCTTCTCTCTGTATTAAGAAGAGTGAACACTAGACTCAGAATATGATCACACTGTACTTGGTTAAGTGAGCAAATGAGATGGACCCAGGATGAGTGTTCAAATAATGATTTACAGGAGGGGGCAATTCCAGAGCCACCAACATTACCACCAAGCCAAGAACAGTGAGGGTGGGTGGGCAACTAAATTTATCTTTTTTTTTTCCTTTTTGGGGGGAAAAAAGGGTAAAAAGGGGGGGTTTGGCCATTTGAAAACCGGGGGGTTCGGGGGCCGGGGGTTAAAGGGGGGTTGGGGGGGGGCAATTTTTCCCCTTGGTTGGGTTTCGGGGGGGGATTTTGGGGTGAAATCGGGGGGGGTGGGGGGGGGGGGGGGGGGGGGGGGGGGGGGGGGGGTGGGGGGCGGGGGGGGGGGGGGGGGGGGGGGGGGGGGGGGGGGGGGGGGGGGGGGGGGGGGGGGGGGGGGGGGGGGGGGGGGGGGGGGGGGGGGGGGGGGGGGGGGGGGGGGGGGGGGGGGGGGGGGGGGGGGGGGGGGGGGGAAAAAAAAAAAAAAAAAAAAAAAAAAAAAAAAAAAAAAAAAAAAAAAAAAAAAAAAAAAAAAAAAAAAAAAAAAAAAAAAAAAAAAAAAAAAAAAAAAAAAAAAAAAAAAAAAAAAAAAAAAAAAAAAAAAAAAAAAAAAAAAAAAAAAAAAAAAAAAAAAAAAAAAAAAAAAAAAAAAAAAAAAAAAAAAAAAAAAAAAAAAAAAAAAAAAAAAAAAAAAAAAAAAAAAAAAAAAAAAAAAAAAAAAAAAAAAAAAAAAAAAAAAAAAAAAAAAAAAAAAAAAAAAAAAAAAAAAAAAAAAAAAAAAAAAAAAAAAATAAAAAAAAAAAAAAAAATTAAAAGTAGAAAACAGTTTGAGAAAACCCCTTAAAATGAAAATTATCCTCCTAAGAAGAAATAAGGGTTTAAACCCTACAATGGATGGAGAATTTTAAAATGGTGAACCCAATAGGCAATTATTTAACTCCCCTGAATAAATTTTATTCAAGTAATTTGGTTGAAAAAGTGAAAAAAAAAGCCCAATCAAATTAAAGATTCCCCTATATTTTTGCAACAAACCTGGTGAAAAAATCCAGAAATGAAAGACCACCTTTTAAAATATTTAGACTTGCATTCACAAAGGGGGGTTACTTTCAAATTAAAAATGTTAAACCCCCCCCATTAAAAGGTTAATAAAGAAAATAATTGTACCAAGTTCCAAATTAACAAAACAAAGAGAAATAGTTGTTGTACATTCCAAGGGGAAATTAAAATATGAAAATCCTAGGTTAGCTAATAACAAAAGAAACCTTGTATTAGATTTAAAGAGGAATATTGTTTTAAACCCCAATCAGAAAGATGGAACAAGATCTTCCCCCCCCCAAGGAAGGGAAAATAACCAAAAGGATGATAATGCTGAATGCTAATCAAAGAAAAAGACTGGGGAAGACCTAGTGTCCTTTTCTCACCTTTTCTGAAGAAATAAACAACCCCCATAGCCATGTATGAAAATAAGAAATAATAAATGTTTAAATATAATTCCAGGAGCGGCAATTTCGCCCAAAACATTCCCCACCAAACTGTTGCCATTTTAACTAAACCCACCACCTTTTTTCACCCCCCAGTTCTACGGGGAAAAACAAACTGCAGTGGCCTTAAAGAAAAAATAAAAATATAGTCGAAACAAAGCTTCAACAGGTGTGTACAAAAGCCCTCAAATGAAAAAAATTTAGACAATAAGAATTGGCTAAAGTAATTCATTAAAAAAAAACTCACCCTCTTAAAAAGGAAAACCCAAAAAACCCCAAATTTCTCGGGGAAAATAAATTACGCCCCTTAAAACTCCATTTGCCTTACAATAAATCCAGTGGAATTGCTAACAACTTTAATAATTTTTTTACGAAACTATTAACCCCTGCTAGTCAATTGCCCTTTCTCCTCTAACCCACTGGACAACACTCTCAGTCCCACCCCCCTTTTAGTTCCCCGTCTCACTCTTTCATTCCTGAAAAAAATTAAAACCTACTACCCTAGCACACCCTCCCTGCTTAATATTTTCATAAAGTTAACCATACATCCCCCTTTTTCCTTTTTCTCCTTTTTCCAATATCGGGTATGCTACCTATAGGTAAACCTCTAATTATTAAATTTACTACCCAAGCCTAGCCCCTTTACCGGAAAAACTATAAAAATGTTCCAAAAAATTTTGTACTTTCTCCAAAAACCCTTTCTGGTAATTTCCATACTTCACCAAAATAGCTCCCCAAGTTTCACCCCAAATCTAAACAAAACAGGAACAACAAAGCTACCCAGCTCTTTTCTTACCTGCCAAGGGCTTTAAGGTTAACCACCATTTCTAAACCCCCGGGCAAAACTTATCAAATCCTACTTTGAACCTCCCAGTAAATAACAAAAATTTGATGGAGAAAAACCCCAAACCCCTCCTAACACCCTAGGTATCCCCAGGGGTCTATTTTTTCCACTTCTGTTTTCATTTTTATTATGACCTCCACACTTACAGCAATCCTTGATTTAGGGCACCTAAAACCTGCTAACAATAACTCAAATATTTTAACCTGTATAAACTGACTTGTCTCCTGTCTGATTCTAAACCCTAAAAAAACAAAGTCCTTTTTTTTCCCCACCCCCCAAAACCCAGGTTTAAAATTAAAGCCAATAATGGTACCAAATTCCCAATTAAAAAAACCCCAATTTTTTGAATAATCTTGTTAATTCACCAAAAAATAAAAAAATCTTAAAGAAAAATCTCATTTGGGCTAAACTTTTCCCCCCCACCTGCTTGGACTCCATTGCCCCCCCCCTGTCTATCTACCCTCTTCTATGCCCTTTCCAAACCAAATAAAACTGATTTAAACTTCAACTGCAAATAACATTGCTAGATTTCCACTTCTCCCTTAAACACATCATTATAAAAATTTAAAATATCTAAATAGAGTCCCAGGAGATTAGAAAATCAACTTTTTGGGGCCAAAACACTCCCCCAAAAAACCCCTGCACTAAAAAATCTCCCTTCCCCCAATCCAGTCACTCGTCTCAAATAAACGGGTAGTGCAAACCATCAAACCCAATAAACAAGTGCCCCTGTTGCCAACCTTTGGGAAAATTTGGAACTATTTGCTAACTTTACCCTAGATAACCCTATCTCCTTTCAAAAAAAAATCCATGAGATTTAATCTCACTGGATCCCTCCCCAAAGCCAACAAAATCGTTATTCTAAACTTATATTTTTTAAATAACCCTAATAATTGTTATTTTTAACCAGACAAATTTTTTAGACTTTACTTTAACGTCTTAAATTTTTTTTTGTCAATTTAATACTCTTGTTTTTCTGTAAATTTTTAAATGTGTATTTACACCCCTTACTTTTCTTCCCAGGCCTCCCTAAAATGGAATTATCCAGTCATATCCTGGTCAACAAATGAAAATAAATAAATAAAAATAAAAATTTCTGCTCTTGGCAACCCCTAAAGTAAAAATCACAACCTTACATGGAATATAGGATCGATCAATTTACTACACTCCCTACCTTTAAATCCCAATAAATTCCCCAGGCCCACAAGGCACCTAGGCCCTTCTGAAACCGGGGCCCCGGGGTTAATTTTTACCCATTCCATCACCTGGCAAAAGGGGTCTAAATACTCTTTTACTGGGAATCTACCACAATGGGGGACCAAAAAAATCTGTCATGCCAGCAATTTTAATTTCAACCCACTGGGGTTTTTCAGGGTCACTGGTAATTTCTGTTTCCAAATTTATAAGGGGGACCCAATTTTTGTATGCAGACAAATCACCTTAAATCTGTATGGATAAAAACAGGGTTTTGTTTCCCCTTAATAAATTTTTAACCCTGTATTTTTCTTGGGCCTCTGTGGTCTCTCCAGCTCCTACTTTTTACACCCCACAGGGCATTCTATCCTAGGGGCCTATAAGGGGAGGAATACAAATTAAAATTTTTTTTAAAAGAAACCCCTTATAATGGGCACCAAAAAAATCTCGACAATGGGGAAACATTGGTTAAAAGAAATTCTTCAATTTGGGTGCCCATCCTTCACAATTGCTTCATGCTTAAAGTTATTACTGTAAAATTTGTAGATTCACTTCCCCACGGGGAAATCATTTTTTTAATTTGAGGGTTTTTTTCGGCAATTCGTTTTAACCCCTTTGTGTAGCCTCACACGGGGATTGATGACATCCCACTTCACCATTTCAAAACTGGTCACCAATACCCGGGTTTTTGGGCACCTCAAATAATTTTAAACAGCAGGGGTCCCAAGCACCCTGGGCTTTACATCGGGGGTTTAAAAACTAATCAATATCTTTTAAAATTTGTATCAATCATGGAATTTTGTAGCACAATTGTAACATTAAGAAATATATTGTTAAAGCTTCCTTTATTTAAGAATAGATTTTGGGTGATACTAAATTATTTTAGTGTGTTTTTAAAATTTAGAGTTTTAAAATTGTAAATTGTTTTGGTTGTCCCTTGTTTTTTAGCTTTTTGAAGGAATGAAGTCGGAAACTAATTGTAACATTAATTAATATTATCCTCAGTTTGAAAAACCCCAAAATTTTATAACAAACCAAAAATATGAGTCAGATATATGGACATGCTGCAAAAATTTGGGGGCCATTTTTGCCCAAATCTTCACATTCTCCAAAACTGAACCGGAACTTTTATTACATCAGTATTTAAAATTTATCAAAGACTTTTACTAAAAAAGTCTTTCCACAAAAAATTCTAACAAATTTGTCTCAACATACACCTCAGTTTTAGTAAGTAATTGCTTAAATGAAAAAGAAAATTTCACAAGTGGTGATCTTTAAAATGTGTGAAAACTGGCCCCTGTGTTTAAAAAAAAGCTTTAGCACCCATTTTAGCTTTTTCTACCTCTTTTCAACCAAAAGAGTCTACGGGGGAATCACCTGGGCTGTAAGAAGAATCCCATTATAACCTCCAATCCTTTTTTGAAGCCTTAGAAAATTCTTTTGGGGTTGTGTTTTTGTTGTGTTTTTGGGTGGGGTTTTTGTTGTGTTGGGTTTTCTGTATTTGTGTACTTCGAGATGATGATTTTTTGTTAAAACCGTTTTTTTCACTCAAATTTAAAGACTCAATAAATTGAGACATGCCCACCTTCAGACCCCCCCAAATTGGGCAGCAATTTTTTTTTCTCAAATTTTGTTTCACCCTCCTAATTTGCAAATTATTTTGAGTTAATAGCCCCCATAAAGTACCTAATTGAAATTTTTTCCTAATTATTTTCCTTTTCCCAAAATTAAGAAAAGATTATATCCAAAAAATGGGGTGCCGAAACTTTCATGTAACCCAAAAATGTCCCCCCCTTTGGGGGGGGCGTCCCCTATTTACATTAATAACAAGTTTTAATTGAAATCATATAAGGGATTTCACCTATTGATGCAACCACTTTTGACCATATGTTGTTTGGGTTTTGGAAAGCTTTCTAAGGGCCCACCTCATAAGTAAGTGTATTCACCCGGGGAAAAAATCAAAACCCCCTTATTCTTCCCTTATAACCAATTTTTACACAATGCCCCCCTCAGTTAAAGAATGGCATAAATCCCAAGAGGTTTCCCCAGGGAAAACCCAGGGTCAAACTCCTCTACAAAAAGGCTAAAAGCCCCCCTTTAGCTTTACAACCCTAACATTTCCAAAAAGAATCTCAGACCCTGTTTGGGATCTGATACCAAAGTAAGCTCAACCCCCCCGTAAAGTACCTAAACTGTTGTGTTGTGGTTGTTGGGGGTTCTGCCCCAGAGACCCCCCCATTGTGGAAAATTTTTAAAACAAAGTAATTATTTTTTAAAATTTAAAACTATAAACAAAAAATACACCCTGGGATTACACCTTTTTTTTTTATTTTTTTATTTATTTTCATTTGTTGACCCTAGTCTAGCTATATATTTCCTTTTCATAACCAGAAAAACTCCAAAAAATAAAAATGCACATGTTATTAAAAAAATAAAAAATAAAAATGAATTAAAATTATAAAAAAAATAAAAAAAGTTAAGGCAAAAAATCAGTAGTATGAATTGGGCCCTAAGGGGTTTGGGGGACTGACTTTTAAACAGGGGTTCTTTGGGTAGGTTTTTAAAGGGGGCCCCAAACCAAAGTATTTAAAACCCTTAATCCAAAAGAATCAAAAAATCGGCAAAGGCATATTGACAAAATTTCCCAAAATACAAAAAAAGAAAAAAAAAGGGGAAATAAAAAGAGGTTAGAATGGGAAATTTAAAAAAGCTAAAGTTATGGTTAATAAAAGGGAAAGGATTTGTTAGAAGATCCTATGGGGTAATTCACAGCAGATGAAACAATGATCAAAAAAATTAATAGAAACGGTGCAGGAAGCATGTGAATTTCCACTGAAATTTCTCATTTTTCAGAATACTTCTTTTTACTAAAAGGGTGGGCGGGAAATAAATGGTTTAAAAAAGGTGTTTATTTTTTAAATTTAAAATTTTTTACATTTGTAAAAGTATTACCAAATATTTATTTTATCCCAAATACAAAAACCCTAAAAGCTGTTGTTTAAGTAAATAATTTGTAAATGTTATTCCAAAAGTACACCACCGGGTAGAAATAAAATTGCAATTTCCTGCTGGAAGGCCGGTATTTCTCCTACAAAACTGCAAAGGGCCCAGCCCCTAGTATCCTTGCCCTTTTAAAAAATTTTCCCCCAAAAAGGGAAAGTTATTGTCCAATCCAATCCATGGGGAACAAATTGGATTTTTAGAAAGTTGATTAAAAGGCCCCTAAAATTAAGTTCTAAGTGAGGTATTACAGTGAATAAATCCTGAATGTCCAAAGTTATAAACACCAGGTCTTCTTTGTACAGCCCATTGTCAATACTACATAGGAAATTAAAACCTCCAGATACCTCCTCCAAACACAAGTGTACGAAAAAGAAAAAATCCGCTAAACTGTACAAATAAACTTCCCCCTCCACAACTTTAATGAAAATTATCCAAATTTTTTTAAAAACCCACAAAAACCCCAAAGTAAATCAAACCCCGTTTGTTGTAATGTAACCCAAAATTTTGGGAAGAGCCCTTTAGTACATTTAGCTTTTTCTTTTCCATACTGGAAAATTCCAGGTCTTTTAAACCCCGGGGCCCAAACTTTTTCAATCTCCCCCTAAATTTCCAAGGGAGTTTTGGCCATTCAACCCAAAATGGCCTCAAGGGGTCTTCTGATTTTTGCCTTTGGGGCCCAAAATTAGGTTTCCTGGGTTTTCTGTCCACAAAATTTATAAAGGTCTTTTTTAAACCCTTCCATCTCCTAAAATAAAATAATTTTTATCTACAAGTTTACCATCCCAACCCCCTCAAATAGGTTTTCATTTAATAATTTAACATTTTTGGTAAAGTACACCATAATCAATTTCCCCCCCTTTGTCCAGTTCAAATTAAAATTTTTTTTGTCAGTTACATTTTTTTTTCACTCTAGGAAAATTCCAATCTGTTACTTGCCCCCTTTTTTCCCCTCACTTCCCCAAAATTTTTAACTGGGCATGTAAGGGGGGTTCTGATTTTTTCCTTAAATTATTTTTTCCCCCAAACCAAAATTTAAAGGAGTTAAAAACTTTTCTCCTTTAAAATTTAATTATTAACACATTATAATCTGACATTAAATGGGAATAAATTTAAATTTCAAAACATTCAAAGTTTTGGGGGGTTATATCTACCTCTAAAATTAAAAATACTAAAATTTCTTAAGTATATATTACCAGAAATAATCAACCACCCTATTACCCCTACCCCTAGCTTCCCTATTCCCTTATTTGGCATAAGCGTTTGGCATCCAAAAAGGTATAACTAAAGCAGGGTAAAAAATTGTAGAAAAAAGGTCAAAACAATAATCACTATTAAACTAAAATTCCCTTTCTAAAAAGCAAAAAAAGGGAAAAAAAATATCTACCCCCTCTAAAATTAAAAACCCAAAAAATTCCCAGTATCTTTTAAAAGGGAATTTTATTCAAAAACTCAACCCATCCCCCCCAAAAAATTTCACTCCCCTGAATAAATGAATTCTTTTTTCAAGGTATAGGTTTTTAAAAAGGTTAATTGTAAATGCCCACACCATATTCACTATGTCCACTTTCAATAAACCATTTCCCACTATATAAAACAACTCAAACTCAAACCTGTCAGCTTTAGGATGACCTTCAAAATACCTTAGTTCCATTTCTCAACCTTTATAAAGGGGTCTCTTACATATGTTTTTTTTAACAATCCACATTATCAACTCCAAAGTAGTAAATTCAACAGACATCACTAACCTTTCCAATTGATCTTAGGTTTATCAGAGAATAGTGGGCTAATTGTCCTGAAGTCAGAATAAAACTGTGTATTCTGTTTTTGATGAACATCTTAACCATCATGCTAAACCCACCATCTCTGAAATACCTGAAAACAGGGCTTCCTTCCCCCCAAAGTACTAACACTGCACTTCTAATCCTTATAGATACTGTTAATAAAGGAAGAATAATTTCAAACTAGTCCCTTTATTTTTATATCCTGTCTATACCACTTCAATGGGTTGTCACAAACTTCTACTACAAATATCCCCGATGGGTCTATTGCAGAGTACCCTTTGATGGTTCATAAGCTACTTGCCCAACATGTGTCAACTACAGAGCTGAAATAAGTTGTCACGGTTTCTGATCTCCTCTACAGTAAAAGTTACACATACCTGTAATAACCAGTCAGTAAAATGACACTGTACCCTCTCCATATCTCACATGATCACCACCAGTGTACCACAAGGTCTCCCTCCTCTTTAACACTCCAGCACCCTCCACTGATCCACAAAAACAGGCTTCTTTAATACAATATGCTGATGACTCCACACTGATACATGTATCAGTTAACTTGGCACATCTCAAAAAAAAAAAAATAAAAATACTCAGGAAGCTGTAACAGATACTGAAACATGGCTTTGTAACTCTCAAGTTATGCTCAGTCCCCTGGCAAAATAATGCTGTTTTACCCAGAGCTCTCCCTCATGAAAAACAACATTTAAAATCCTCACATCTAATAATACACCATCTGAAGTCCCTTCTAATAGCAAATAATGATTGAGGATAGTGGATGATTACAAGTAATACTGACTAATAATAATAATAATAATAGTAATAATAATAATAATAATAATAATAATAATAATAATAATAGTAGTAATAATAATAATAATAATAATAGTAGTAGTAATAATAATAATAATAATAATAATAATAATAGTAATAGTAATGATAAAAGTGGATGATGACCTCTCCTTTGCAGATGACTGCAAGCTAGATGCAGTTACTGAATCCTCTAATGACTTGGCCATCCATCCTGCAGGGAGGTTTGTCTCAAATAAATAACTGGTGTCAAAATCTTGGTGTGAAACTACATACCAAAAATGTAACCTACCTCATTAAACCCCAAAGACCTCCTTGGTGAAGTCCACATAACTAACTCCTCAACAACCCTGAATTCACACTTTCAAAACAACACTCACATCAGCCCATACAGCCACATCTCAGGTTGCCTATACGTCTAACCCTAAACAGCATGTCACAGGACATACACTGATGTCCATCTCACCAGTATGACTCAGTTATAGTCCATGTATGTGTAAATGACCTGAGATGTACCTCCCTAGACAATGTGAAGTGGAACATTGCGGACCTCTCAGAATCTGTGTCTCAGGCTGCCATGAGTTTTGCATTAAGCAGCATTTGACCTTCTCCAAGGATGAATCCACAATATGAAGAAAAGATGACTGACTTTAATTGGCTTAGTTTCTGGCATCATTTCAAGGTGATGCAATATTGGTCAGCATGGAAAACAGTCATTGTAATGTTGTTACACAAGGATAGCTACCCATAGACCTTAGTAAACACAGACTCGTTAGTGTCAGTAGCCTCATATTGACCTATTCTACTTACTGTAACATTCTCATTTTACTATGTATAATTGTGGAGCTTTTCTCCTTGTACCTCTGCTGAAAAAGGGCAATAGCTCAGTCAGGCTACTCTGGTCAACAAATGCCAAAGAAATAAAATTTACAGAACATAGGCTCCTTGCTTACATTTTTAGGACATGCATACACATATGGGTTCTTTGATTCACCTTCCTGATTGTATTAAATTAAATTCTATGTATAATACAGCACCACTTGTTAGAGTGTGTTATAAATTTGTAGTTTTGCATGTTTTTCCAGTAAGCAATGAAACAAAATGTATGATACAATAATGAAAAAATTGCACATTTCAGAAAATTTTAACCATAAAAATCCAGTCAAATTTCTGTCATTACAATCCACCTAATCTGCCCAAACAACAGAGACCTCCGAGGTAGAAATGCAAACAACCACCACATCCCAGCACAAACCATGAGACACATAGCTCACATTAAAGTGTGCCACTCAACCAAAGCCCATAAGGCAAAACAACTTAACCAATACACTAGTCATAGGTGACTCAATAGTAAGGCATACTGCTGTCCCACTCACTAGGATGAATAAGGAGAAAGTTACAGTCAGCTGCCTGTTGGGTGCTAGGATCCACCACATAATGCATGTACTTAGGTCACTCAACAACAGGTACAAATATGACTCTGTCATTGTCCATGGTGGTGTAAATGATGTGAGACGTACCTCCCTGGACAACATGAAAAGAGACATAGAGGAGTTCTCTGATTTTGTAGCCCAGGCAGGTCTCACCCTAGCTCTGAGTAGCATCCTACCATCACACAGAATGATACCACAGTACAAGCAGAAAATGATTGACTTCAACAATTGGCTAAGTTTCTGGTGTCATTCTAAGGGGATTCAGTATCTGTCTGCCTGGGATGACATGATTGACAGAACTTGATGCTTCACCAGAGATGGCCTGCACCTGTCACCCCAGGGATTCTGGATACTGGCCAAGGCTCTTGCCACCTCTATAGTGCCTTTTTTAAGCAATGTCCTAAAGGCAAAATTACCACCATAACCGCTACAAGCAAGCAAAATCTGAGGGTTATACTAGTCAACGCTAGAAGTCTAATTCTCAAAATGCACTGTATCGAAGCACTCCTTACAATGGAGAACATCGACATCTGTGCAGTGACTGAGACCTGGTTCAAGGCTAGGGACAGCACCCCAGCACTACTAGGCTATAATTCACATCACACCTTTCGGCCCCTAAACCTGGACCTAAGCACTAAAGGTGGTGGTGTATCCATATTCATAAAGGATATGCACACCTCCAGACTCATAGCCCAACTTAACGCATCAGAGATACTTCAGGTACAACAAACACTGGGTAAAACTGAAGTCCAGTTTGTAGCCTGCTATAGATCCCTCACCATGTCCCAAGACCCCCACTACACATTCCTAAACACACTGGAAAATATTAGGGTACAACCCAATACCCTTATACCACCTTTGGTGGCCCAGTTTAATTTGGAGTAGGTGGTAGAGGCTGCCACAGAGAGGTAGAAGTGGGTCAATCTGTGGCCTGATTGAGGAGCCTGCTGGAGTAAATAGCAGACTTACTCACCCAGCTGGCCCTTATCACTGGGCTTCCAGGGTGTGCATGTCCCCAACCACTGGCCGTCTTGAGCCATCATGTGTAATGAATCCCTGTAATGTCCTTCTGGGTTGGGGCAGCAGTCAGAACAATGATGTTCATACCCCACCCTATCCCCAGCTAAGTGTACCCTGCTTGTTTTATATCACATCCCATACCCATACATCTTTGTTTATTTATTTACCCTTTGTTGACTAGCTAATCTCACTAGACACTAGACTAGTGGGCTCTTCTCAATGCAATTATAAAGTGGTATTTCTACTACTAGGGGAAATTTGGCCATGTCCTCAGGGAACTTCCCCTACTCTGTTTGATAAGTGCACTGAGATCTTTTACAAAAAGTAAAGCCACCACCAACTGAAGCAGATGGACTTCGATTTAACATCTCATCCACTGGATAACCCACACAGTAGTGTAGTACCTCCTAATGTTGCACTGCATTGCCAGTGATCCAATCCCCCAGAGTAGGAATCTGGTCTTCCAGCAATAAAGTCACATGTGCTACCTGTTGCATCATTGACACATCTAGGCAATGATTTAAATTTTTTTTTTCCTGAGTTGTGTAAAGGATCTTAATTGCCTAGAAGTAGCAAAGACTAACTGAGTTTAATGATACTGGATTCCAAGAAAGCAAATGTTAGAAAATGGAATTCAAAATCTGTACCACCCATAATGGAAGTTTTGAATACTGAAAGGTGATTTGAACTGGAGGTGGGATTGGCAGAAAAGTGAAGGAGTGCATTTCTTAGAAATAAATGGATTTTGTTAGAACAATACTCAGGTGGACAAGTGCGTTTTAAGGGAAGGGAGGAATTATCAAATGTATGTAATTTTGGAGTGAATGAAAACTGTTAAAAGAAAACACAAGTGTATACTACACAACAATAGTAACGAAAACTGTACCTACGGTTTGTTGCCTTTTCTCAATGTGAGTACATGTTGCATTTTTAAATGTAATAATGCAATAAGGACATTTAAACCTGTGTAACTTATAGAATGCTGCTTTCTGCTTTTATAATAAAGGTCTTGAATTAAAAAATGGTGTATAAGAGGATGGCTTATGGCCATGTATGATAAGTTGCCTTCTCAATGCAGGGAGAGTCCTTGATTGGAGCAACAGCAAATGATAGTGTGCTGCAGCAAAAGTGAACAGACTCCAGGTTTAATGAAGAAATTCAACAATCTTCCATTTGGAATCCAAAAAGATAGAAGTTGTAAGCCTTGAACTGTGTTAAAATTTGTTTGAATTATTGGTGTGACATACAGAAAAGGTCCGTTGTATTGTCTCTGTTCCTGCAATACATAAGGAGAGTCTGCACAAGTGTTTTTTCCAATAAACTTTCATTAATGTACAAACCAATAGTCTGTGTGGCATTATTTTATAGTAGTGTGTGTGTGTGTGTGTGTGTGTGTGTGTGTGTGTGTGTGTGTGTGTGTGTGTGTGTGTGTGTGTGTGTTTTGCAAATGCTAGACATTAACAGAAAAATCATAGGTAAATAGATGTTTACTAGGCTAATGACCACAAGGCCTTTTTAAGCCTAGTCATGCATCCCAAATCTCTGACAAGTTCTGATACCCTTGATAAGTGTAAGCATCAGCCTGGGAGATAAACCATTTACAGGTTGCCTGTGACCGTTACAGACATAGGTGTCAAACAAGGGATTACATTTCTGGTTTCACATCCAATTTTCCAAGTTGCACTTGAATTGGTTTAGGGAGGATCTCTGCTTCACATGGATGGGGAGCCTGTTCCATAGACAGGGTAGTCTCTGGGATACATACCTATTTCTCCAGCAGGTCCTATTTATATTACAGGCAAGGTTTAAGTCTTTAGACTGGGTAATTCTGGTGCTGTTTGTTTTGTGGATATGCAGGAGGCCCGTCAGAATGGGGTCTGACAATGCCCTGTATGCCAGGCATAGATCTTCCCTCAAAAGTCTGTAAGAAATAGAATACAGGGATAGTGCCTTGATGTAGTCTGTATAGGACATTTTACTCACGCCCTGTAGTCTTTTAGTGAGGAACCTCTGTGGATGCTCCAATTTTTGTATATGCCTGGTTAGGTACATATCAAATGGAGCATTGTATTTGATAGGTCTGATGAGTGCTGAATACAGTGGAATAATGACTTTCTTGGACTTAGATGCCATACTTTTGTTTATAAGTTGCACATCACAGAATGATTTGCTGACCACTGTAGAAAAATGATGGTCAAAGACTTGATTACTATCTATGTGTCTCCTTACATCCCTGATTACTGGGTCAACTCTAAGCGGTGTACTGTCAATTTGATAGTTACCAGGGATGGACGGGTTCCCAAAGGATACTATTACGCATTTGTTGGCATTTAGCTTTAGTCCATGGCTCTGGAACCAGTTGTTGATGTGTATCAGCCCCTGCTGGAGAACATTTGTGTCAGTGTGATATTCAATGACATCAGCCAGAGACCACTGAAATTGTCCTTGACTTCTGAGAAGTAAATGCCAAAATGAAGCGGTCCAAGGACTGATCCCAGAGGGACTCCACTTGTGAATGGCCTCTTTGAGAGGTGGACTCCCCAATTCTAACTTCTTGGGTCCTGTTTGTTAGCAAGTTGGCCATCCACTGAGTCAAATACAGGTTTGTACCAAAACTCTGGAATTTGCCAAAATGCCCAAGTGGGTTATTCTATCAAATGCCTTGGCCATGTCAAGGTAAGCAATGTGAACAATTCTGCCCTCATCCATTGCTTTGGTGACCTTCTCAAAGAAGTCCACCAGGTTGAGTAGGCATGATCTACCCTTCACAAAACCAAACTGGGTTATATCTAGTGTCTGGAGGTTTACTATCTCCCTATTGATCATCTCCATGATAATTCTTTAAATGGCTTTACATATAAAACTAGGGAGACTTATGGGTCTGTAGTTTCCAGGGTCTGTAGATGGCCCATCTTTGGGTAAAGGGATGACTAGTGACATTCTCCATTCATGAGGCACAAAGGAGGCTACAGTTTAATAGTAATTCAAAGGCCCTGATAAGTCATGTTTTATGCTATTTTAGAAGGCATCCTAGGATATTGTCTGGGCCAACTGATGCAGTGTTCTTGCTCTTACAGATAGCAGTGAGAACCTGTTCCCTAGTGATAGTAGGGGGAGTTATATTTCATGATATTTCCTGAGAGAAGGTTGAGGGGGAGAGAGAGGTAAAGTTGGAGCTGAATTTATCAGCCAGGAGGTTTGCTATATCTTCTGGCTCAGTATAGATGGCTCTTTTTGCAATGAGCTTTGCACACAACTGTGTAATGCCTTTTGGGTTGCGGACATAGCTACAGAAACCTTTGTGGTTGTCTTTGGCCTGGGAGGCCAAACTTACCTCAAATTTGCCTTCAGTAGAATTTCTCCTCTGTGTTGTTTGTTTACTTGGATTTGATTGCTATTTTCTTGCAGGGTGCTGCACCTCCTAATTTTTGTCACATTTTTTTCCTTCTGATATACAGCCTATTGAGTTTGTGATTCCACCAGGATGGCTTGTTTTTTGAGTTAGTTCTGTACTTCTTCCTGGTGGGTACAGCTGCCTCATAAATTTCTGCTCTCCTTACAAAAATACAGGGTCAACTATTACCACACCAAATGGTTTTCCCTGATCCCCAGTCCTTTTCAGTGGCCTCAGTTGGAGACAAAATAATGCATACATACATACATACATACATGCATACTTAAATAAATAAAGTTGGACTGAAGTTCTAATAATGAAAAAAGTAATCTGTGACAAATGTCACCCACCAGAGAGCATCTGCCATCTTCAAATGGACCAAACCACAACTCAAAATATCACATAGAAAAATACATCACACATTGGAGACAAAGTTGAATAATTACAGATAATTTAGCAAGGAAGGTCATCTAGTGTAGGAAAAATGATAATAATGGGGTGAATACATGAGATGGCAGGAAAACATGCTACTCATAATAAATGACAGACTAACCACAACTTACACGAATATAAAAAAAAATCACAATCATGAGGATAGGCAATAGGCAAGCATACCTGTATGACAAATGGTCACCAGAAGCAAAAACAACAAACAAATCCACCAATCTGATCCTTCTATCCACCAAAACAAGTCCTTGATGAATGCAATCATGTAACCATCCTGTTTTCACACACAGGCTGCATCCCTAGCCCCACTCCAAAAGATAATGGACTTCTGTGCACAGCTCTAATGATATTTTTGCATGAAAATGAAAATAATGGCAGTAGTATTGTCTTTCAGCTTGCTGCAGTCAGATGCATATGAAATGCTCCCACTCTCATCAAGTCACATAAAGCAGACATTTCAATAGGAACATTTACCTGCCCATCACATTTTGGTTCAGATACCTAGGCAGCAAGATATTTACATGTCATACAATTGGTTGGGGACATATAGCTGAAGTGGCATTCACCTGCAGAGAAATATGGTTGTAATTGACAAATATCCTTGGTCAAACCAAAAAATGTGGTGTCATGCCCACCAGTTCAATAACCAAATGCTCAGGTGGAAAGTAATGTCCATGGCCCCTTGGCTGTAGGACGGGACAGCAGGCAGTATGGCAGGCATCAGCAGCAGGCTGCCCAGTGGGCTTATCAGTGGCAGTAAAACAACTGTACAATGGGCAGGCCTTATAGTGTGTCTGTGTATAGTGTGTCTGTGTATAGTGTGTCTGTGTTTGTATGGACCACTTCATATTGCCCAGGGAATATGCATATTAGAACATAATTGAGACTACAGTAACATGCAAGATTTCCTGCAAGCTGTAGGCATGTAGGCACACTTCTACATGTTGCAGTTACATATGCATGTACTATACACTAAGCACAACACAAGTTAATTATTCTGCCCCATGCACTTAGTTATTAAAGCTATGGAGATTGCAGTATGTGCTTCTCTTTGCTCACAGGGAATTCACAACAACCCATCATGTGGCCTCCTCTATCTCTCTGCCACCTTTCTCTTCTTTCTCTCACTAATAACCTCTTACCATACACCACTCTGCTACCAACCACTATCACCTACTCTCCTTTACTCATTTAATGCTCACACTATCCCTCACCCACAATTGATCTCACCTTCTTCTCTTTCCCATTGCACCCCTTCAAAATTACCATATGTTCTAGTTCCTCTCTCTCTCCGCTAGTCTGAAACCAAGACAACCTCATCATACTACTCTGAACCTACACATATATATATATATTTTACACATTCATTGAAACCCAAAAACCCTCCCCAAACCCCGGACCCCCCCTCTTCCCCCCACAATAGTTTAAATTTAAAATTTCTTCACCATCCCCTCAAACCAACACCCCCACCCTCTCTAACAATTTACCCCTAAGTATCAAAAAATTTAAATAAAAAAAAAATTAACTCTTGCATTTAAGGGGGGGGAGGGGGATTAATGGTTAAGGTTTTATTTAAAAAAAAGGGGGCATTTGTTCTACCAATAACTGGCTAGGCTTAAAATGGGATGAAGGAGAGCCTATAAAATCAGAACTACAATCTCCAGACTTTTAACCCTATCTAAACCGGTTAAACCCACATCCTCAACTTAAACTTCTTTCCCGGTTACAATATCTTTCTTCAACAGACCCCAACAACAATTTCCCTACTCCAAAAAATCACCTGTCCAACCACTCTTCCCTTCAACTTAAAAATTCTTTTAAAAATTCACCTTAACCCCACAAAAATTTACCAAATCTCTAATACTTTCCCTGGCAACAACATTCCTCTCCAGAAACTTTTTTTCCGGCTCCTAAATGACCCTTTTGAAACCTCAATTAGATTCAAAAGATTTTAAACTGCCCCCCATCCCCAATAGTTAAATCAGATTTCCCCCCAAAAAATATCCCCCCAAAAACAAAAATATCTGGACCCACCTTGACTGGGTCTCACCTTTCCCACCACTACCTCAACCCCAAATTCCAAATATTAAGAAATCCCCCCCCTTTATACAGATTACCCAACATTCTCCCAAATCTATTTCAAATTTCAACCTTACCCCCTTTTCCCAAAAATTTAACTCCCAACAAATTTCTTCCTATACCATCTCCTTCTCTGACCTGTAAATCCTTCAATAAATTTTCCTAGAAACATTGATTCTATTTCCCCTCAAAAAATCAAATTAAATCCCAAAACCCCTCAACTCAAACCTATCAATATCACAATAAATCTACCTAAAGCCTGGGTTAAAAAACAAACCCCTTTTCTAAATTCAAAAACCAAAAATACCAAAAATTCATTAAAATAAGAAAACATTTTTTCCTATAACCATTAGCCCACCAAAAATCCCAAAAATTCTCTACCAAACAATGCTCCACCCTGGTAACCCTACTAACTCCCAACCTTTTTCCCCAAACTGCTACTTTACTCCACCCTCCAAAAATTATTTCTAAAATGTCCAAAACCTTAACAAAATAATATATCTGACTCAACCCCTCTATTCCCCAAACAAAAACCCTTTTAATCACTCTCCTTCCAACCTTTCCCATACCACTATTAAAATTCTCCTACAAACAACCCGTACCCTCTTCAATCTCTCCCCCCAAAAATACTAACAACCATTGTTACCCCGTATTATTTTATAAAATTCCATTTAGAAGTTCCACAGAATTGGTTTTTATACAACCCTCTCCTAAATAAACTCTATCCCTTCTTTAACTTTTCTATCCCGCCCCCCATCCAAAATTTGGAAAAGGGACCATTTGCAATAAAATATTTTGCAACAATTTAATATCCAACATGGTAGACCCCCCTAACTGATGCATTATCTTTTCACCCAAACAATCTAACCCATAAAACAACTTTTGTCTCCTACTGTTTTCAATCTTTCAAGGTTATATATCTCTCATTCAAATTTGTGATTAATCTCCACCTTCTCCACAACTGGGTTCTTTAGTACCCCTTAGAAGGCAAAATATCCAGGAAAAAGCCACTCTCCATTCCCCCCTTTTAAATTGGGGTTTTAAGGTTTTTTGGGCCCCTCCCTTTTTAAATTTCACTAATCTACTCTCTACTTCCCCTAACACTTCACTTGTTTATACTCCACCCTCCCCTGGCCACACATAAAACCCTTTTCTCTCACTCTCCCCTTTCTTTTTAAAACCCCTATAAACCCTAAAACTGAAAAAAAAAAAAAAAAAATCATCCTCTTTTTCCAAAAACTCCATACCCCTCTATACATCTCTAACAAACAATTATCCTAACCCCAACCAAACTACTTTTTTTGATGAAAATTAAAAAAATTTATTCACATCAGAATTATAAAAATCCCACCGAAAATTTGTTCTCTATCACAACCAAAATTTTTTAACCTTATTAAACCCCCCCTTTCAGTCCCTTCTTTACCCTTCTTTTATTGCACCCTTTCTTACTAATGTTTAAAATCCTATTTCAAGTTTTGTTACAGGTCAAAAGCAAGTATACCAAAATATTAGTAAATATTTTTCATCAATTTATTAAATATATACTTTAAATCTACTTTAGTTACTTCCCTTTTAATTTATAACATTATAATAACTATATTCCTCCCACACAAACCTTATACCTACAATTATTAGAATTTTCATTCTTTTATGTAAAATACTTACCATGAAAACCTTGTTCATATTAACATTATATTTCATATACCTTAGTATTCACAAATTTCCCCTTTAATAGAAATGATAAATCTTACTAGTTAAAAGTACTTTTGCTTACTATAGACTATATTCATATCCAAATATTTAGTCTTAGGGAAAAGACAACAACCTGTTTTTCTACATTGCTTTTCAAATTGTTTTTATGGTAATTATGCTTCCCCTTTCAAATTTTCCCCACCTCCTTTATTTAAAAACATACTTACTACATACCACTTCACTTGTACTCTTATAAAACCCTCCCCAACGACCTGATACTTTTATAATAATTCTCTTTCAGCTCCCCCCTATCCATTAATTTTAACCAATTAACTACTTTACCCCCCATACTGTTTACCCAAAACCATATATAAGCACAACCCCCCCCAAATAGACCCTTTATTTTCCTTGTATCTTTTTCTTTTTTCCCAAAAAACTTATATCTTCCTATTTTGACTATTTATTCATATCAGCCTTTAATACCATGTATTCTCTACTTCCACAGAAAAACCAGGGAACCCACTTCTCTTCTTGTATAAAAAAACTTTATTTTTTCCCCCCCCCCCTATCAAATCCCTATCCTAAATTTATGGCCCCAACTTTTTTTCACTTTACTTCTTCCCCAATAGACCTTTAAAATACATATACCATTAGTTAATAATGCTACTATTCAGCTCCCCCCTATCAGAAATACAATAATATAATTAGTTTAAAAATTCTATACAGCTTCCCCCCTATCAGACTGTATAAAAAACATATCCCTTAGTTAATAATGCTAATTCAGCTCCCCCCTATAACTGTATAAATACAAAACCAAATTAATAATGCTACTATTCAGCTTCCCCTATAAAATAAAAAACATATACCATTAAATAATGCTATATTCCCCCCCTACAATTTATAAAAAATATACCATTAGTTAATAATGCTACTATTCAGCTTCCCCACTATCAGAATTATACA